>NC_143575.1:149975603-150119001 GCF_048544385.1 Mastigoproctus giganteus
GAAGAAGACGTGTTTGTCTCCTGCTAATAAAGTCAATGCAGACTTGCATTTAAAAATTCAAATTTTTAAATGAGACAAATGAAAATGTTACCGTGAAGGAGATAACGGTAAAAGAATTAGATGAAATCTTTCAGTAATTTTTTCAAGGTGCACTCAGACCAAAAGAAATACCTAACAGTTTCATTTAGTAGTTAGGTCCAAACAACTTAATAAGAAATGCTGAAACTGTGAACTACCTCGAGCTAGTAGTTCGCGCGGTGTCCGACAGATGTCGAATATCGCTGTGTTTCCCTCGAAAATTTAACATATTCCACGGCACACAGTTTAAGAACCGCTGTTTTATGCAATAAACATTTAATTCCATAATTATTTTCATTATCTTTTACATTATATGCAGTTAAAAAGTTATTTAAAAAGTATTTTTAAAATTCTTTATGGACATTCTAGAAGGTCAAGGACCAATTATAATTTTTCCTATTGGTTATGATATTCGATTAACGCGATTAATTTGCCCCGCGAGCGCATCGCGCTCGCGGGGCAAATTAATCGCGTTAATCGAGGCCTGCCTGTGTGTATATATATATATATGTGTGTGTGTGTGTGTGTATATACTGTATATATATGTATATATATATGTGTGTCACAAATGAAAGTAAAATAAAATAAAAATAAAAATAAATATAGATGGAGAAGTTATTAATCACAAAATGCCGAGCCTAGTTGAAGAGAAAAAAGAGAGAAAGAATGTTAAGAACCTATAAAAAAATATATTAATATTAAGTAGATTTAAATCTGAATTAATGCCGAATTAACAGGCTAATCATATGTACAAAAGCTGAAAGAAAGAGAAGGAAGGGTAATAGAGATAAAAATTATAAAATTCAAAAATAAAAATTAAAGAATTAAAATTTTTTTTTTAAATTATTAAAAATTAAAAATTGGTACATAGATCAGGTATTTCATCAGGGGGCTACACCTGATCATGTACCAAACACTGTGTTTCAATGAAATAGAGTAAAATTTTTTTAAATTAATTTTTTTTTTTTTTTTATCTCCAGAAACATGAGTGAGGTAGCCCCAACACAGTGTATTTAGATTAATAAATTAGTAACATAGTGTATTTAGAAATAAATTGAGTCGCCTAGTATGTAAGAACGCAAACGCAGTGTGTTTAGTTTAATAAATTGAGTAGAAAGTATGTAAGAATGTAAGTTTAAATCGAAAGTATGTAAGTTAAATAATAATAAATAACAAGGTAACGGTATAGAAAAAGGAAGCAATGCAAGGTAGGGGAGGGAAAAGAAGTTAAAAATATAGAGGCGAAGATAGTGAGAATAAGAAAAGTGAGAATGTCCGAATCACCCTCGTATTACACTAATAGTTCAACGGACGGAAAAACGAAGATCAGAAAGTAGAAAGATGTAAAGAGAAGGAAAAGAGTTTAAAGGATACTAGGCAAGCTGGGTGTGTAAGTACCCAACCTCATAGAGAGGGCCTTGGCTGTGAGAGTGTTAGTAGAAGTGGAAATTAATACCGCTAGCTTGTAGTGTATATTTTGAGTGATAGATATATGAAATATAATAAAAAATATGAAGAGGAGAAAAATTAAATACATATGATATTTGGCAGAAATAAGTTGAGTGAAATATAATCAAGAATATAAACAATCATTTCTGGAGATTAAAAATTTTAAAAAATAATTTTTTTTTTTTATCTATTTCATTTTAATAGCTTCTCCATCAGCATGAGTTTGCTTTGAAACACAGTGTTTGGTACATGATCAGGTGTAGCCCCCGATGAAATACCTGATCTATGTACCAATTTTTAATATTTTTTTAATTTTAAAAATTTTTAATTCTTTAATTTTTATTTTTGAATTTTATAATTTTTATCTCTATTACCCTCCCTTCTTTTTCTTTCAGCTTTTGTACATATGATTAGCCTGTCAATTCGGCATTAATTCAGATTTAATTCTATTTATTGATTATTATTTTTTTTTTTTATAGGTCCTTAACATTCTTTCTCTCTCTTTTCTCTTCAACTAGGCTCGGCATTTTGTGATTAATAACTTCTCCTTCTATATTTATTTTTATTTTATTTTACTTTCATTTGTGACACTTATTTATATACATGTATCCTGTTTTGCTGCTTGGCACATTCAGGTACACGTACTGTTTTTCCTATTTTTTTTTTTTTTTTTTTCACTTAATTTTTTCCTTCCACTTCATTTTCATATTTCATATATATGTATACTGTACACAAACACACACACACACACATATATATATACTGTGTATATATGTATACTGTGTGTATATATATATATATGTGTATACATGTATACTGTGTATATATATATATGTGTATACAGTATATATAGTATTTGCAATTTATTGTATAATTTATATTTAAAAGTTTAAATGTTTCTGCAACTTTTAGCATTAGCATTAGTAGAGACGTAATGCAATTTTTTGCTTATCAGCCAAAAAAAACCCCTTCCCATTTCATCCATCCATTCATTCACTCCAAATGTTTCTTTGGTACTGCCTTGAACTTATTTGAATTGTTGACCTCCACTACAACAGATGGAAGGTTGTTCCCGCTATCGATCACCCGCTGGCTGATGGTAAATTTCCTCCATCTATTCTACAATTGCCTTTCCTGAATTTGAATTTATGTCCCCTCAGATGAGTAATTCGAGCAAGAGGAAGAATCCTATCAGCATTGAGCTTGCTCAAACCATTCTTGGTAACTTTACCCTTAGTCAGGGCTGCCGCAAATGGGTAGGCGAGGTAAGTGACGCTTACAGGTGGCAGTTCAAGAGGGCACCAAAATTTTTTTTGGTATTATTTTCTGATTGGGTAACGCTTACCAGTATTCAACATTTAGGGCAGCACATAGGAACGTAGCGCTAATGCCCTTAGTTACACTCACCAATCTTGTTGCTCTTCTCTGTACTCATTCCAGCAGCTCTGGGGCGCCTCCGTAGCCAGGTGGGCAGGAGCAGCAGTGCGTAGCACACGCTTCTTGATTAGACTGGGGTTCGAGCCTGTGACCACCAAATACGGAGGATGCAGCAATGTCAGGGAATGACCACTGCATATTCCCGGAGCAATATGGCCTTAGTTGCTAATGCTCCTAAAAACCAAATAACAACAAAAACCAGCAGCTCTACACCCTTCCTAAAATGAGGCCTCCAGACATGTATGCAGTACTCAAGGTGTGGTCTGACCATTGCCTTATACAAGAGGACAATCACCTCCTTATCCCTGCTACCAAAATTCCTGTATATCATTGACAAGACACCATGAGCTACTCTTGCAGCCTGTCTGCACTACTCAGAAAACTTCATATCTGACTGAACAATTACCCACAGGCCCTTTTTCATTTTCCACTACCCTGACTGTAGTACCACCCAGTTGATACGTTACTCTGGGGTTACTGTTACACATATGCAGTACTTTACATTTGTAAATTTTAAAGTTCAGTTGCCACATTTCAGCCCATCTGCTCAACTTTTCCAGAACCTGTTCCAGTAGGTACTATCATTACTTTCATTAACAACCTGACAACTTTTGTGTTACCTTCCAACTTCGACATTAAGCCTGATATATCTTCATCAATGTCATTGATAAATTTAAAAAACAAACAACAATGGGCCCAAAACTAAACCCTAGTGGACTCCACTAATAATGTTTGTTCAAGAAGAGCAGTGTCCATTGATTACCACTCTGTCTTCTCCCACTCAATCATCTTTTTATCCTTTGTAGCAACTTATCCTTAATGCCTGCTGGATGATTTTGTAATAACTGAGAGGAAAGTGGAGGAGAGATTGTTGAGGATAATCATAAAAAAGGCACCTGGGGTGGATGGGATCTATCCAGTTATATTAAAGGAGGCAGCAAAGGAAGTATGCAAACCCCTAGCCATAATTATGAGAGCTTCTTTGGACTCAGGGGAGGTACCCATAGACTGGAGATGTGCAAATGTAACCCCAATTCACAAAGGAGGATCAAAGGCTGACACAAGTAATTATAGACCTGTTAGTTTAACTTCTGTTCCAGGTAAATTAATGGAGGCACTGGTTAAAGAAGCACTGCAGGATCATCTAGACAAGAATTCAGTTATAGCTCAGACGCAGCATGGTTTTGTTAAGGGCAGGTCTTGCCTGACCAATTTGATTGGATACTATGATGTAGTCACAAAAGAACTGGATGCAGGGAATAACTTTGATATTATATATTTGGATCTTAGAAAGGCTTTTGATACTGTTGCACTTGGAAGACTGCTGCACAAATTGGAGCAGTGTGGCATTGGAGGCAAATTGCTGCTATGGATAAGGGGATGGTTGAGTGGCAGAAGACAGAGAGTGGTAATCAATGGACACTGCTCAACGTGGACTAATGTTATTAGTGGAGTTCCTCAAGGTTCAGTGTTGGGTCCATTGTTGTTTTCGGTGTTTATGAATGATATTGATGATGGGATATCAAGTTTAATGTCTAAGTTTGCAGATGATACAAAGGTTGGCAGGGTCGTTAAGGACACTACTGACGCTATGCTGCTGCAACAGGATCTGGAAAGGTTGAACAGATGGGCTGGGCTGAGAGGTGGCAAATGAAGTTTAACATTGACAAATGTAAAGTACTACATATGGGTAACAGTAACCCCAGAACAATGTATCAACTCTGCGGTACTACACTGACAGTGGTGGAGAATGAAAAGGACCTGGGGGTAATTGTGCAGGCAGATATGAAGTTCTCTGAGCAGTGCAGACGAGCTGCAAGAGTAGCTCATGGTGTCTTGTCAATGATATACAAGAATTTTTCTAGCAGGGATAAGGAGGTGATTATTCCCTTGTATAAGGCAATGGTTAGGCCACATCTTGAGTACTGTATACAGGTCTGGAGGCCTCATTTCAAGAAGGATGTAGAGCTGCTGGAACGGGTACAGAGAAGGGCAACAAGATTAGTAAATGGAACAAAGGGTTGCTCTTACGAAGAAAGGCTTAAGTTTTGCAAATTACAGAGTCTGGAGACTAGGCACCGGCGAGGTGATCTGATAGAGGTGTATAAGGCTTTGAATGGTTTGAGCATGCTCAATGCCAATGGGATTCTTCATCTTTCTCAGAATAATCACCCCAGAGGGCATAAATTCAAATTGAGGAAGGACGGATGTCGGATAGATGTGCGGAAATTTGCCTTTGGCCAGCGGGTGGTTGGTTGGTGGAACCGACTTCCATCACTTGTTGTTGAAGTTGATAGCCTAAACAAATTTAAAGCTCAACTGGACAGGTATTTCGAACGAACGGAGGGGTGAAATGGGAGAGGGTTTTTTTTTTTTTTTTGGCTGATGCTGAATAAGCTTGCTTTCTTGCATCATATGCCTCTACTAATGCTAATGCTAATGCAATTTGTACAGCAGTCTTCCACGTGCAACAGTATCAAAAGCTTTCCTGAAATTCAAGTACATGATATCAAAATTGTTTTTCACATCCAGTTCCTTTGTGACCACATCATAGTATCCAATCAAATTTTTCAGACAAGATTTCCCCTTAACAAACACATGCTGTGTCTGAACTATAACTGCAGTCTTGTCTTAATGATCGTGCAGTGCTGGTATCCTTTTGATTGTCCTTTGTGAACTTGGGACATATTTGGACATGTCCAGTCTATGGGGACTTCCTCTTAGTCCAGGAAAGCTTTCATAATTATGACTAAGGGTTTGTTCTGTTCCATTGTTATGTTCACTTTCAACATAACAAAATCATTTAGTTCCTTGCCAGAGGTTGCTAAGCTTCTGGCCTCCAATTCCCTACACCTTCCTCATGTGTGAATGTAGACGCAAAATACTCATTCATTTTAGCTACATCAGCGGGTTCATCAACAATTGATTGGTCGATGTCAAGTGGATCAATCTGATTCATCCCCTTCCTTCTAGAACTTACAGAAGTAAAGACATCTTTATTATTTTTATTTGTATCGTTTGCAATCCCCCCTCTTTGAATAACTCTTCATATGTGAATGTAGATGCAGAATACTCATTTAGTTTATCAGCTACCTGAGCATGATCATCAATATTCAATCCATCGATGTTAAATGGACCAATCTGATTCATCCCTTTCCTTCTAGAGTTTACATAAGTAAAGAACTCTTTGCTGGTTTTTTTTGCATCCTTTGCCAAAGATTTCTCGTAATCTGCCTTCGCTTTCCTAATCTCCTTTGTGACTTGATTACAAACTAGCTTATATCCTCCATAGGCTTCTGTGTTACATGATAATTTATATTCATCCCATGCATTTTTATTCTCTGTCACAAGCCTCATTAATTCATCCGACATCCACTTAGGCCTAAACCTTGAACAGTATTTCTTAGTTGGTATGAAAAGCAGGGTACCCTCCAAGATTAAGTCCCTGAAGGCTTCCCATTTAGAATTCACTATTTGTAACGTCATCAGTTGATCCCACTGAATATGGAAATTAAAAACTCTCTGAGTCTATTGTGGTCACCTTTATGAAAGCAAAAACACTTATCCCTGATGCTAGTTATGTCTTTAAGTAAATTCCACATCAGTACCCTGTGATCACTACTACCTAGTGTTTCCTTTATTTGCAGATCCTTAATGCATGAAGAATCACTGCTGATAATCAGACTAAGAGTAATACTTATCTGGTTGCCTCCGGAACATGCTGCTGTAGAAACAATCCTCCAATAAATGCTCAAAAAAGTCTTGCTAGTGTGTGAGTGACCAACCCACAAGTTCCAATCTATATCTGGGAAGTTAAAATTCCCCATAATAAGACAATTTGATTTACTGGCCCACCCTGTTTCCCTGTATAATTGTTCTTTGTACTAATCAGAGTCATTAGGCCTATAACACACTTCTACCTCAACTTCATTTTTCCAGTGTCACACTAAACTGTCTTTTATGTCACACTAAACTGTCTGAACACGGTGTTCGCAGGCCAACTGTTAGTTTGTACACCGGACGGAACCTATTAGTAACTCTTTTGGAGGCTACCGGATCAGCTAGTGTATAATCTTGCTACCTCTGCTCTGCCAGATAGTAACTGGAGGGAGTCTGAATAGTGTGTATATGTGGGGGATTTGTCAAGGCCACGTTATGTCAGGGATCTGGGTATATTCTTACCAGGTGTGCGCCATATCCAAAAATTTCATTTCTTCCTACAGCATGTCCCCCCCCCCCCACTTTTTCTTTCTATTGAATATACCATGAATTCTCAAACTAATAGAGTAAGCTTATTTGCAAAAAGATCTAAACCTCCCAAACACTTCTAGTTCATTTCACAAATATGCATGGTCTCGATTCTAATCTCAACGATGTCCATTTCCACTTCCAATCTGCCAAACCCCATGTACTTTTTCTGACAGAATCTCAGTTATCGGTTGATTCAACTACTGCTCATCTTAGTTGCCCAAATTATTTGCTGTATGATATCTTTCGCCTCAAAGCTGGTACTTGTGCATATGTCCATTCCGATATTCCCTGCAAGAGACTTGGTAATCTGGAATCTCCTCTCTTCGATCTTCTTTGGCTTAAAATCTCTCTACCTCATTGTGTCAAATTCATCTGTTGTCTCTACCGTTCTCTCAACTCCACTAATCACTTTGCGCTTTTGGATTTTCTCTCTTTGCAACTTGACTTTCTCCAGTCCAACTTTCCTAACAGCGAGGTAATTTTCCTTGGTGATTTTAATGTTCCAATTCAGGCGGCTTCCATTTTCTAGTCACACCAACCCAGCTGGTTGAGATGCTGAGACGTTTGCAATTTCTAGTGATTTTGCACTGATTGTTCATTTACCTACAAGAATAGCAGACAATCCTAACCATACAGCCAACACGCTTGATCTTTTTCTCACAAACAACCCTTCTAAGTACACGGTTGATGCGAGCGGTCCTTTAGGTACCTCAGATCAAAACTTGACTGACTCTTCCCCAGTGAATCCTTTATCTCATGGCTAATCCCAACCTCATATTGTTTGACATTACAAGAATGTAAAATGGGATGACCTGCGAGATTTCTTTTCCTTGGTTGGATTACTGTTTCAAAACTTCTGATGTCAACATTTGCTCAGATCGTGTCAATGAAATTATTTTTGTAGGAATGGAATCCTTTATTCAATACTCCAATTTAAAATCTCGTCCTTTATCTAAACCTTCATTTTCCAATAAATGTGCTAAGGCTAAGAGTAGAAAATTTGCTTCTTGCCCTAATGGTAGCTAAGCATTCTGGTCTCTTGCCAAGGCTGATGGCCACAACTTTTGCCCGTCCCTGCTCCCACCTCTGTAAAAACCATTTTACAGAGGTGGGAGCAGGTCAGTTTATCTTTGGCTGAAGTGAAAACAGAACCAGATGGTTCTGTTTTCACTTCAGCCAAGGATAAAGTGACCTGCTAGCATCCCATTTTTCTTCCAACTCATGTATTAATGATCTTGGTGAAACACCTCCCACCATTCCCAACGCTCTCCATCCGATGCCTCCTGTGGTCTTCCGTCAAAAGGATGTCAGAAGGATTTTGACGAATCTTAATGCTAAGAAAGCTCCAGGTGATGGTATTTCTCCCCTTGTTCTGAAAAAACACACTGAACTTACTCCTGCTCTTTGCTGTCTTTTTTCACTTTCCTATTCCAAAGGTGCTTTTCCTTCAGCTTGGAAATTTGCTCATATCCAGCCAGTTTCTAAAAAGGGTGACAAATCCCTCCCATCCAATTATCATTCCCATTTCAATTACTTCTATTCTTTCTAAAGTAATGGAGAAATCAAATAACCGTCAACTCTTTAACTACCTAGAAACCTTCCGTCTGATCAACGATCGCCATTATGGATTCCGTCAGTGTTGACCAACTGGTGATATTCTGGCTTATGTTACCCATTGATAAGACAAATTTAATGGAAAAGTTTGGTTATTGTTATTTGGTTTTTAGGAGCATTAGCAACTAAGGCCATGTTGCTCTGGGGATATGCGGTGGTCATTCCCTGACTTTTCCGCATCCTCCATATTTAGCGGTCACGGTCTCGAACCCCAGTCTAATCAAGAAGCGTGTGCTACCACTGCTGCTCCTGTCCACCTGGATATGGAGGTGCCCAAAAGTTTGGTGAAACACAAGCAGTTGCTCTTGACATCTCAAAGGCTTTTGATCGTGTTTGGCATAAAGATCTTCTGACGCTTCCATGTTATGGTTTGCCAACTGTTTTTTGTAATTGGTTATCCAGTTTTCTCTCTGATCGCTCATTGAGGGTGATGGCAGATGGCTGTCTGTCTTCTAACTTCTCCACTAATGCTGGTGTCCCCCAAGGTCAGTTCTTTCCTCCATTCTTTTTCTCTTGTATATTAATGACCTTCTTCCATTGATTGGAAATCCTATCCATAGTTTTGCTGATGATATCACATTGCATTCCAGTTTCCATTTTGAAAAATTCAATTAGCTTCAACTTCTCGAATATCTGCTACCAATTCCTTAAATGCCGATCTCCAGGTAATTCTCCAGTGGTGCAAAGACAACTTTGTTGATTTCAATCCTCTAAAACTCAGTATTGTCTTATATCTCGCAAAAAGGATTCTTCTGCTGTTATGCTTATCTTTGGTAACACTCCGATTTCTAGATATAACTCTTTTTGTGAATACCCTGACTTCTAATCTCTCTTGGTACAAGCATATTACAAATATTGCTTCCTCTGCATCTAAAAAACTTGGTTTTCTTGGTTATCTGTTGGCGTTGCTTTTTTTCCAAACAGCTCTTCACTCTGTACAAATCGCAAATCTACCCTACCATGGAATATTGTTCCCACATCTGGGGCAGTGCCCCCAAAAACCTCTCTCAGAATTCTAGATTCCATTCAGAAGAGGGCAGTTAGGTTAATTAATGACTCATCTCTAACAGAGTCTCTTCACTCGCTGTCTCATCGACATACTGTTTCTGCTGCATGCCTTTTCTACAGATACTTCCATGGGCATTGTTCTTCTGAATTGGCTACTATAATTCCTGCTCTCTCTTTCAAAACAGTCCGAACTTGTGCTGCCACCAGCAAACATCCATTTACTGTCTAACTTCAAACTCACAAGAACCAACTTTTCATCTTCCTCGTTTATTCATTGAATTGCTTTTCTGGAACAACCGTCATATGTATTTCCTGAAAATTACAGTCTACAGAAGCTCAAGTCTAATGTGAACAAATATCTTCTTTTGTGTTCTCAGCCTCCAACCCAAGCACGGTACTAAGTACTATAGGTTCTATTCCATCTTGCGTTTGGGATTTTCATAAAAAAAAAAAAAAACACACTGCACTGACCACCCATGTAAACCGGATGCACTTCCTAATATTTTGTGTGTTTCTTAACAGCATCATCCCTCCTCCCCTACTCTCCTGTCTCTTGTATCTTGTCTTCTTGTATACGCTGTACTTCCCAAATTACAATTCTGTATTCCTCATATCTGTGTGACAACATATCTCTGATATCCCAACAGCATCAGCCTTTGATGTTTACATTAGCACCTGAAATGTATCAAATTTATTTACCTACCTCCTAACATTGGTGTATATGCTAGTATACATGCACCTGTTGTTACACTTAGTTACCCTAACACAAGCTATGCACTTACTTGTTCCATGACTACTCTCAGCAGTCCTTGAAATCCCCAGTACCTTACTTTCCAGGCTGCTGCTCATTCCAATAAAAGCAGTGCAAGAATCATTTTCACCTCTGCCTGTGGCTACTGTTAATCTATTAGTCTGTGAATACCACCCCCCCCCCCCCGAAGCTAGTAGTTTTCTGAGCCACCTTACACTTTCTTGATAGCATCAGCAAATATTCTTGCACCCTTATTGTCTCTCCTGTTTAATATTTTTATATAGAGAAATGTTGCTTTAAGTTTCTTTTGGGAATCATTTAGACACTCTAGTCATGCCAACCAAATTTTTTGCATTATTTCTTTCCTATTGTTAAATTTTCTCTTGTGAACTTGGATTCACTTACTACTCTATTTTTACGACCACAATTAATGATAGTGTGTGCCACATTCAGGATATATAATAATGATTGATATGCAGAATGATAGAGATTTAAATTTTTCAATTTGAGTAAAGCTGTATAATATATCACTAATATACTATACAGGTAATTTGGAATCTCCTGTTTTCGATCTTCTTTGGCTTAAAATGTCACTACTTCATTCTGTCAAATCCATCTGTTGTCTCTACCGTTCTCCCAACTCCACTAATCACTTGGAGCTCTTTACAACTTGACTTTCTCCAGTCCAACTTTCCTAACAGTGAGGTAATTTTCCCTGGTGTTGCTAATGTTCACAACTCCAGCTGGCTTCCGTTTTCTAGTCACACTGACCCAGCTGGTCGAGATGCTGATCTCGACCAGCTGGGTCGAGACCATCTGGTGAACATCAGCATCTTTTGCCTTTACTAATGACCTTGCACAGATTATTCATTTACCTACAAGAATACTGGACAATCCCAACCATACAGCCAACACACTTGATCTTTTTCTCACAAGCAACCCTTCTGAGTACACGGTTGAAGTGAGTGGTCCTTAGGCACCTCAATTCACAACTTAATGATTCTCTTCTCCAGTAGAGCCTTTATCTCATGGCTATTCTCAACCTCCTGTTGTTTGGCATTACAAGAATGCAAAATGGGATAATCTGTGAGATTTCCTTTCTTTTTTTCCTTGGTTGGACTATTGTTTCAAAACTTCTGATGTCAACGTTTGCTCAGATTGTGTCAGTGAAATTATTCTTGTAGGAATGGAATCCTTTATCCCACACTCCACTTTAAAATCTCATCTTTTATCTAAACTGTTGTTTTCCAATAAATGTGTTAAGGCCGTTCAGGAGAAGAATGTTGCATATCATAATTGGCTTGTTTCCAATTCTTCAGTTTCATTTTCTGCCTACACCAAAGCTCGCAACAATTGTAAGGCAATTATTAATCAGTCCAAACTAGATTTTGAACAGACTAAGAGTAGAAAACTAGCTTATTGTCCTAATGGTAGCCGAGCATTCTGGTCTCTTGCCAAAGCAACTGGCTGCAACTTTTACCCATCTCTGTCAAAACCAGATGATTCTGTTGTCAGTTTGGCCAAAGATAAAGCTGACCTGCTTGCATCCCATTTTCCTTCCAACTTATGTATATGTATTAATGATCTTGGTAAAACACCTCCCACCATTCCCAACATGATCCATTCACTGCCTCCTGTGGTCTTCCGTCAAAAGATGTCAGAAGGATTTTGATGAATCTTGTTGCTGAGAAAGCTCCAGATTCTGATGGTATTTCTCCACTTTTTCTCAAAACCAGTGCTCCTGAACTTACTCCTGTTCTTTTCTGCCTTTTTTCACTTTCTTATTCCAGTGTTGTTTTTCCTTCTGCTTGGAAATTTTCTCATATCCAGCCAGTTCCCAAAAAGGGTGGCAAATCCTTCCCATCTGATTATCGTACCATTGCAATATAAAGCAATTTCTTCATTACTTTATAATCGTACCATTATAAAGTAATGAAGAAATCAATTAAATGCCAACTCTTAAACTATCTAGAAACCTTCCATCTCATCAATGATCACCAGTAGTGATTCCGTTAGTGTTGATCCACTGGTGATATTCTGGCTTATTTATCCATTTATGGAAAAATTCAATGGAAACGTTTGGTGAAACCAAGAACTTGCTTTTGACATCTCAGAGGCTTTCGATCATGTTTGGCATAAAGGTCTTCTAAATAAGCTTCCATCTTATGGTTTGCCAACTGTTTTTTGTAATTAGTTGTCCAGTTTTCTATCTGATCGCTCACTGAGGGTGATGGTAGGTGGCTCTCTCTGTCTTCTAACTTCTCCACTAATGCTGGTGTCCATTAAGGTTCAGTTCTTTCCCCCACCCTTTTCCTCTTGTATATTAATGACCTTCTTCCATTGACTGGATATCCTATCCATAGTTTTGCCTATGATAGCACATTGCATTCTGCTTTCCACTTTGAGAAAACTTACCCTGTTCAATCAGCTTCAACTTCTTGAATATCCGTTACCAATTCCTTAAATGCCGATCTCCAGGTAATTTTCCAGTGGGGCAAAGACAACTTAGTTGATTTCAGTCCTTCAAAAACTCAGTCTTGTCTTATATCTCACAAAAAGGATTCTTTTGCTTCTATGCTTATCTTTGTTGACAGTCCAATTTATAGGTAAGTTGATATATCTCTTTTGGGGATTACCCTGAACTAATGCTCTAATCTCTTCTAATCTTCTAATTTCTCTCTTGGCACAAGCACATTACAAATATTGCTTCCTCTCCATCTAAAAAACTTGGTTTTCTCTTTTGCTCTCAGTGTTACTTTTCTTTCAAACCAGCTGTTCACTCTGTACAAATCTGAAATCCGCCCTACCATGGAATATTGTTCCCACATCTGGGGCAGTCCTCCAAAACCTCTCTCAAAATTCTAGATTTCATTCAGAAGAGGACAGTTAGGTTAATTAATGACTCCTCTTTCCATTTGCTGTCTCCTAGATGTACGCCTTTTGCATGCCTTTTGTACAGATACTTCCATGGGCATTGTTCTTCTGAGTTGGCTTCTATAATTCCTGCTATCTCTTTCAAAACAGTCCGAACCCATGCTGCCTCCAGCCAACATCCACTTACTGTCCAACTTTAAACTCACAGAACCAACTTTTCATCTTCTTCATTTATTCATTGAATTTGTCGTTTTCTGAAACAACCTTCCATCATATGTCTTTGCTGAAAATTACAGTCTACAGAAGTTCAAATATAATGTCAACAAATATCTTATTTTGTGTTCTCAACCTGCAACTGAAGCATGGTACTAAGTACTATAAGTTCTAATACCTCTAGTGTTTGGGGTTTTCAGGAAAAAAAAAAAAATGATGTAGGAAAGTTAGGCAGATGAGCTGAGAAGTGGCAACTGAAGTGTTTAACATTTACAAATGCAAATTTTTTTTTTTTTTATGTGAACCCCAAACACGAGAGGTATTAGAACCTATAGTACTTAGTACCGTGCTTGGGTTGGAAGTTGAGAAGATAAAAGAAGATATTTGTTGACATTGAACTTGAACTTCTGTAGATTGTAATTTTCAGGAAATACGTATGAAGGAATGTTGTTCCAGAAAACGGCAGTTGAATGAATGAATGAGGAAGATGAAAAGTTGGTTCTGTGAGTTTGAAGTTGCACAGTAAATGGATGTTGGCTGGTGGTGGCACATGTTCGGACTGTTTTGAAAGAGAGAGTGGGAATTATAGAAGCCAATTCAGAAGAACAGTGCCCATGGAAGTATCTGTAGAAGAGGCATGCAACAGAAACAGTACGTTTCTGTTGCATGTCGTATGAGAAAGCGAGTGGAGAGACTCTGTTAGAGATGAATCATTAATTAACCTAACTGCCCTCTTCTGAAAAAAATCAAGAAGCCTGAGAGAGGTTTTGGGGGCACCACCCCAGATGTGGGAACAATATTCCATGGCAGGGCGGATTTGCAATTTATACAGCATGAGCAGCTGTTTGGAAGAAAAGTAATGCTTAGAGCGAAAGAGAAAATCAAGTTTTTTAGATGCAGAGGAAGCAATATTTGTAATATGCTTGTGCCAAGAGAGATTAAAAGTCAGTGTAATCCCCAAAAGAGATATATCATTATGCCTAGAAATCGGAGTGTCTCTAAAGATAAGCATAGGAGCAGAAGAATCCTTTTTGCGAGATATAAGACAAGACTGAGTTTTAGAAGGGTTGAAATCAACTAAGTTGTCTTTGCAATACTGGAGAATTACCTGAAGATCGGCATTTAAGGAATTGGTAGCAGATTTTCGAGAAGTTGAAGCTGATTGAGCAGGACAAGGTTTCTCAAAATGGAAAGTGGAATGCAATGTGCTATCATCGGCAAAACTATGGATAGGATTTCCGGTCACTAGAAGAAGGTCATTAATATACAAGACGAAAAGAGTGGAAAAGAACTGAACCTTGGGGGACACCGGCATTAGCGGAGAAGTTAGAAGACAGAGCCATCTACCATCACCCTCAGTGGGCGATCAGAGAGAAAACTGGATAACCAATTACTGAACACGGTCGGCAAACCATAAGATGGAAGCTTGTTTAGAAGACCTTTATGCCAAACACGATCAAAAGCCTTTGAGATGTCGAGCAACTACTTGTGTTTCATCGAACCTTTCCATTGAATTAGTCCATAAATGGATAACATAAGCCAGAATATCACCAGTGGATCGACATTGACGGAATCCATACTGGCGATCGTTGATCAGACGGAAGGTTTCTAGGTAGTTTAAGAGTTGGCGGTTATTTGATTTCTCCATTACTTTAGAAAGAGTGGAAGTCATTGCAATGGGATGATAATTGGATGGGAGGGATTTGTCACCCTTTTTAGGAACTGGCTGAATATGAGCAAATTTCCAAGCAGAAGGAAAAACACCATTGAAATAAAAAAGTGAAAAAAGGCGGCAAACAAAAGGAGTAAGTTCAGGAGCACAGGTTTTGAGAACAAGTGGAGAAATACCGTCAGGACCTGGAGCTTTCTTAGCATCAAGATTCATCAAAATCCTTCTGATATCCTTTTGACGGAAGACCACAGGAGGCTTTGAATGGAACGTGTTGGGAATGGTGGGAGGTGTTTTACCAAGATCATTAATACATGAGCTGGAAGAAAAATGGGATGCTAGCAGGTTAGCTTTATCCTTGGCTAAAGTGACAACAGAACCATCTGGTTTGGACAGAGGTGGGAGCAGAGATGAGCAAAAGTTGCGGCCAATAGCTTTGGCAAGAGACCAGAATGCTCGGCTACCATTAGGGCAAGAAGCAAGTTTTCTACTGTTAGCTTGTTCAAACTCTAGTTTGGACTGATTAATAACTGCTTTACAATTGTTACGAGCTTTGGTGTAGGCAGAAAATGAAACTGGAGAATTAGAAACAAGCCAATTACGATATGCAACATTCTTCTCTTGAACAGCCTTAGCACATTTATTGGAAAACCAAGGTTTAGATAAAGGACGAGATTTTAAAGACCAGTGTGGGATAAAGGATTCCATTCCTGCAAGAAGAATTTCACTGACACGATCTGAGCAAATGTTGACATCAGAAGTTTTGAAACAGTAATCCAACCAAGGAAAAGAAGAAAAGAAGTCTTGCAGTTCATCCCATTTTGTGTTCTTGTAATGCCAAACAACACGAGGTTTGGAATAGCCATGAGATAAAGGTTCCATTGGAGAAGAGACAATCACCAAGTCGTGATCTGAAGTGCCTAAAGGACCTCTCACTTCAACCGTTTACTTAGAAGGGTTGTTTGTGAGAAAAAGATCAAGCATATTGGCTGTATGATTAGAATTGTCCGGTATTCTTGTAGTTAAATGAACAATCTGTGCTAGTTCATTAGTAATTGCAAAAGCCTCAGCATCTCGACCTGCTGGATCGGTGTGACTAGAAAACGGAAGCCAACTGGAGTTGTGAACATTAAAATCACCAAGGAAAATTACCTCACTGTTAGGAAAGTTGGACTGGAGAAAGTCAAGTTGCAAAGAGCGGAAGTCAAAGAGCTCCAAGTGATTAGTGGAGTTGGGAGAACGGTAGAGACAACAGATGAATTTGACAAAATGAGGTAGAGAGGTTTTAAGCCAGAGAAGATCAAAGTACTGCATATGGATGGCAGTAACCCAAGAGAAATATACCAACTGTGGGGGTAATAGGTCAGTCAGATTTGAAGTTCTCTGAGCAGTGCAAATGCAAGCCAGAGCTGGTCATGGAATGTTGGCAGTGATATATAGGAATTTTGCTAGCAGAGACAAGGAGGTGAATATCCCTTTGTGTTGTTGTTGTTGTTGTTATTTGGTTTTTAGGAGCATTAGCAACTAAGGCCATATTGCTCCGGGGATATGCAGTGGTCATTCCCTGACCTTTCCGCATCTTCCGTATTTGGTGGTCACGGGCTCGAATCCCGGTCTAATCAAGAAGCATGTGCTGCTCCTGCCCACTGGCTATGGAGGTGCCATCCCTTTGTGTAAAACAGTGGTCAGGTCACACCTTGAGTACTGCGTACAGGTGAGGAGGCCTCATTTTAGGAAGGATGTAGAGTTGCTAGAATGAGTACAGAGAATGGCAACAAGATTGGTGAGAGGAACAAAGGGGTTTGCATGCAAAGAAAGGCTTAAGTTCTGCAAGTTGCAGCATGTGGAGACCAGGCACCTGTGAGGTGATCTGATCGAGGATCTGATTTGAGGAAGCTGAGTGCTGACAGGATACTTCCACTCGCTCAGATTAAGAACCTGGGGAGAATAGATTCAAATTGAGGAAAGACAGATGTAGAATAGATGTGCGGAAGTTTGCCTTTAGCTAGTGGGTAGTTTATTACTGAAACAGATTTCCATCTGTTGTTGTGGAAGTTGATAGCTTAAATAAATTTAAGGCTTAACTAGACAAACATTTGGAGTGACTGAATGGGTGAAATTTGAAATTTTTTTTTTTTTTTTTATGTAATGCTGTATAAGCTTGCTTTCTTGCATCATATACCTCAACTAATGCTAATGCTAATCATGTCTATAATGCACTCATACTGCCATTTATTTTCTCACAGCTTATTTTGCTCTAAACTGACTCAGTATTACACTGTTCACTCATATCAACCTGGATGTACTGTTGTAGATTTAACTTACTTCTTAATTAAGAACATAATCCCCTCATCCCTGTGCTTTCTGTCTTTTCTGTAAGAATGCAAGACTTTGTAGCAGTACATGACCTTAATATAGACAGTATAGCACACTTACCAGTTCACGCCCATCCACCATTCGATTTGCATATTCCAATATGTGACTTCTCCTCTCAGAAATTGGATAAAAAAGTGATACCAGCAACAATCTTCCAACAGTTACATGCAGTGCATAGACTTCAAATTTCTAACTATATTCCAATATACACAGATGGTTAAAAAATGGGTGCTTTATTGGGAGCAGCAGCTGTATTCCCAAATATTACTTTAACACAACAATATATACACAGTGCAGTGTATATACAGTAGAATTGTTGCAATAAAAATAGCTTTAACTCATGTACAAGGTAAATATTACTCAAGAAGTCTAACTTATACAGATTCCTTGAGTTCTTTACAAGCTATGCAAAACATAGGTACAACCAAACACCCAATTCTTTGGCACATATGACAAATACTAACTCACTGCACCATTGCAACCGACAAGTATGCTGTAACTCAAGCTTGTAATCAAATTATTGTACTGAAATTTCTTCTTCCACATGCAGTATGGCTTCTTTTTGCTATTTGTCCTGGGATCCAGTGAGTCACACTGGATCCCAGGACAAACAGAAAATGCTGAAAATGAAGCAGCAGACAGAGCAGCAAAAGAAGCCATACTGCAGATGAGAGAAGAAATTTCATTACTGTATTTCGATTACAAGCTTGTGATACAGTGTACTTGCCAGTTGCAATGGTAAGAAACTTGGAAACTGTACCACATAAAGCCGAATATTGAAAACTGGGTTTCTAGCACACAAAAGTCAAGAAAAGAAGAAACAGTGCTGGCCAGACTAAGAATCGGACATACCCATATTACACATGCATTCTTATTGTGAGCAGAAGAACCACCATGATGCCAGACGTGTAGCAGTATCCAGTCAGTCCAACGTATATTAATAGACTGACCTACATATGCAAATGAATTCAAACAAGCCTTGAAAGATATTTATAGGACACATCACACCATTACCTAGCAGACCTCTTGGGTGATAGAGATGATTTTATAGATGTTTTCACCTTCCTTAAAGCTGTTAAGCTATATCACATCCTCTAAAAATTAAACCCAATTGACAGACTAATCCAATGAAATATGAACCAAGCTAAAAGGAATAACTCAAATCCAAAATGAGTCGCACTGAACATCAGCATCTCTGAAACACAACATACCATATGAACTGGTACATTATGAACCGTGTAGTCCATGTGCCAATAAACATCAACACAATCAACCAACCATATGCTTCTGGAATCCCTCAGGGTGCAACGCTATTGGAAATAATTTTCTCTACAATCCTCCCAAGCTTTCTTATTAACTCATAATCAAGTAATTTCTTATGCAGATGTTAAAATCATTGCCACTTCAAATTCAACTCAATCTATCATTGCACATGATTTTATTTGTAATACTCTCAAAGAATTCTCTTCCTACTTTAACTCTTTTAATCTTTCACTCAACTTCTCTGTTGTGTATTAAGTTCAGGAACCCCTGACCTTAATACAGATCAGAGAAGAAAATTCAACATAGACAAGCTGTCTAGATTCTTAAAATTTGCTAGTCTTTATAACTGCACATAATGAACCCAAAACTGAAAACTAAACCTTGTCTGCTTTAAAATCCTATGTTAGGTGCAACATGGCCACTGTAGTTGTTGCTCCGATAAACTCTCACACAAATAGCAACAAAAAATCAATTTCAAGAGAAGTTTTGAAATGAATTTAGTTTTATGAAATTGTAATCAGGGTAGATGGAAAGTATTGAGGGGTAGCAAAAATATTTAAAAATAGGCCAAGGTCCAGATTATTTATTTTAGAATTTAAAGGAGAGTGGTTAAGGAGTTAAAAGACAATATAATTAACCCAAAAGTGAGTTACATGACATTTGAAAGAAATGTTTTAAAATATTAAGAACCTCACTTTCTGAGGAAATCTCCTATCCAGAAATTCGCAGTGGCCCATATAAAATAAGATCCTATACATTAAATACACTGTTTATATAACAGTTTATGCAGTTTAAAAATAAATAAATAAATAACACAAAGTTTCCTCCCATGCACAGTAGAAAAGCTGCCATAGGAACAGGTTTCTCTGCAAAACTTATGAAGAAGCAGAAACAATAATGGCAGAGGTAGTGAAATTTTTTTTTTTTATGAAAACCCCAAAAACGAAAGGTATCAAAACCTATAGCACATAGTACCATGCATGGGTTGAAGGAGAAGTATGGGGGAGGGGTGCCAGAAACTTTGCTCTAGATAGAGACTAAACATGGGTTTCACCACTTCAAGCCTCCAATAAGCAAAATGGTGGTATTTCACCGGTTGATGGTGAAACTATCAACCACCTATAAAATGAAGTCCAACTAGAAATCTAAGAAATGACAAGCCTTTCCTGCCAAAAATAGTTATTTGGGGAAAAGCAATGGCTACCCATGCCTAACATAATTAAATAAAAATACAGTTAATTGAATATTATGAATCTAAACAGGGTTTATATCAAATTGTATGTTAGCAGATTGATATTAAAAGTATTAAAAGTAAATATCATTAACAGTGAAGCTCCACTCACTAAGATATGCTCTAAAACTAAAGAAGAATAAATTTTTAATATTTGAAAAATTAATGAAAGCTTAAAAGCAGTATCCATGTTATAGCATATATACTCCTGCAAAATGACACTAAAATTACACCACAGACCTACCAATTGTTACTGATCAAAGTGACACCGGTAGCAAGTTAGGGAAGCTCTAGAAATGCAATTATATCAAAAGAATAGGAGCATAGAGAAAATCAGTGCACACACATGTCAAACGAGCAGGCCACGAGCATCAGTGATATGATGCCAGCCAAATGTATAAATAATATCTGAAGCATGTGAGCATCAGCAGTAAGTTGGTAGACAATGCTATCAAATATGAAGCCAGGGCCTCAATAATTGGACACGACAGGTGCTGCTGATTTAATTTTAAATTCTTTTTTCTGTAACAACTTGATAATTGTGTAAGAATATGCTTAATAAAGGCGAAAATTTTTTTTTTTTTTTTTTTTTTTTTGGCCAAACTTCTTCAATAACAAAACAGGTAATGATATTGATTGGAAATCTGACCAATAATGAAGGAAACTTAAAATTCCCAATAATGTTACTTTACCAGATTATTTTCATTTTTAAATTTAAGCTGTTTTGGTGGACCAACATGTATGGTAGTTGGTTAAAATGCACTTTAGAGAATTTATTACTAATAATAACTGTAATACAGTGGATTCCGGTTAATTGCGATACATTGGGACTAGTGCACTTGGGCCTGATTAAGCGGCAGCCCCAGTTATACGAAGTTTCACATAAATAATTATAAAGATATTAAAAAAAAAGGCAAACCACCATTTCACTGAGCAACAAATCATTTATTCAAATAAATTTAAGACTAAATTAGAGCCAAATATTTAATATTTAAATATTCTTAATGCAGAACTTTCCATTTTCACTCATTATCAATGTTATTAATGGCCTCTCTGAGAATACATGGTGTCCTTAAAGTCCTTCTATCTAATCCTATTAAAGCAAAATACATAAGAAATTAGAGAAAAATATTTTATATTTAAAATTTTAATTTATATAACAAACATGCACATACTTGTCCTTCAACTTTAATTTCTAATTGTCATCGATGGAGGAATTTATCCAGTGTACCCTGCCGTGTTCTTTTGATTGACTGTAAGTGAACAAAATCAGCACAGAAATCTAGTGCAGATAATGGACTGCCTTCGTCACCTTCCTGCATGAAGTATTGTTGTTACCCTTCAGTGAATTTCCTGGCATACTGTGTAGTCACTTGTTCTAGTTAAGATGTGTCACCTTCATCACTTTCTTTGCTTTCTGATTCCTCATCTGGGTGTTTTGATAGAATGCTTTCAACGATTTCATCCTCACAGTCTTAATTTTTGTTGTTACATTCAATATTATTGTTGATACCTTCAAATTCTTCTTAGTTCCTAACTTTATGCAGTTTTGAAACACTTCATAATCACTTTTGGCTGTTTCTGGCATCTCCAAGCCTGAAAGTTTAAAACCTCAGTAAGTAAAACAGTTCTGAATTGTCTTACTGCTTATTTCTTGCCAACTATTAGCAACAAACTGTATTTCCTGGAGAAGGTTAACCATTTCCTTGGCTATGGAAGATGATGTCAGTAGATTTTCTTCAATCGCTTCTAGGATGTGGTTCACTTATTTGCTGCAGTACATCTTCTTCAAATTTTTTACAATTCCCATATTTGCCTGCGCCAAAGATGTATTGGCAGGCAGTAATTCCAGCTGGATGTTTTTCAAACATTCTGAACACTTGGGATGTGCTGCCCAATTTTCAAGAATCAGAAAAACTTTTCTTGATTTGGCAACTAGATTGGTGAATGGGACAAAGGGGTTCTCTTACGAAGAAAGGCTTAAGTTTTGCAAATTACAGTGTCTGGAAACTAGGCACCAGCGGGGTGATCTGATAGAGGTGTACAAAGCCTTGAATGGTTTGAGCATGCTCAATGCTGATGGGATTCTTCCTCTAGCTCAGAAAAATCACCTGAGAGGGCATAAATTCAAATTGAGGAAAGACAGATGTAGGATAGATGTGCGGAAATTTGCCTTTAGCCAGCGGGTGGTTGGTGGGTGGAACAGACTTCCATCCCTTGTCGTGGAAGTTGATAGCCTAAATAAGTTTAAGGCTCAGCTGGACAGGTATTTCGAACGAACAGAGGGGTGAAGTGGAAGTGGTTATTTTTATTTATTTATGTTACTTTTTTTTTTTTTTTTTTTTTTTTTTTGGCTGATGCTGCATAAGCTTGCTTTCTTGCATCAAATGCCTCTACTAATGCTAATGCTAATGCTAATTTCCACTGCGATTTCCACATCCCACCATTCCTCAAAAATTTCGGATGTCATCCATGCAGTCTTATTTATCATAGTACTCGACTGGTAAACTGTCCATTCAGAATGTTTGAAAACCAACAATAACCAACAGCTTCTTTTTATCAGTTCCTGACATGTTTGAACAACATAACACTGTTATGTAATCCATTGCTTTCTTTGAACCTGACAGTGTTACACGACCATAGTACAGAGAACCATCTGGCGTGGCATGAAAAAACAGGCCTGTTTCATCAGCACTGTAGATATCATCTACACAAAATTTCTGAAGTAAGATGGGCAGTTTTTTGGATTTCCATTCTTCTGCACTTACAACGTCAGCACTATCTTTTTCGCTGTGTGCTTTTTTGAATTTATTCTCATGCCTACATTTCCATCGAGACAAACTACCATCTGTTGCTCTAAAATCATCTTGACCGATCTTCTTAGCTAGCTCCTCTGACTTATTTTTCAACATTGGACCACTGATGTGCACTCCTTGTCCAGTTACAATGGAGAACCATTGATTTAGGGCATCCTCAATGGCAGGATCCTTACCTTAACGTTTGTTTTTGGGATGCTCCCTGTTTTCATTGTGTGTCCATTCTTCTCGCAATTTATCTCGCTGGTGTATCAAGTGTGCATTGTAGATTTCAGTACTCCAGTTATTGGGCAGATGGCCTTTTATTTGTTCCATTAAGGCACTTTTTTTGGTTAGTAACAAATCTTTATGTATCATTATGTTAAAGTTTCACGCATGAGGAGTTATTTTGTTAAGGTTTTCACGCATGAGGAGTTATTCAGGAAGGAGAACGATGTAGGTAAAGTAAACATTGGCAGTGAGCTGGATGATTTTGTAACAACTGAGAGGAAAGTGGAGGAGAGATTGTTGAGGATAAACATAAAAAAGGCACCTGGGGTGGATGGGATCTATCCAGTTATATTAAAGGAGGCAGCAAAGGAAGTAAGCAAACCCCTAGCCATAATTATGAGAGCTTCTTTGGACTCAGGGGAGGTACCCATAGACTGGAAATGTGCAAATGTAACCCCAATTCACAAAGGAGGATCAAAGGCTGACACAAGTAATTATAGACCTGTTAGTTTAACTTCTGTTCCAGGTAAATTAATGGAGGCACTGGTTAAAGAAGCACTGCAGGATCATCTAGACAAGAATTCAGTTATAACTCAGATGCAGCATGGTTTTGTTAAGGGCTGGTCTTGCCTGACCAATTTGATTGGATACTATGATGTAGTCACAAAAGAACTGGATGCAGGGAATAACTTTGATATTATATATTTGGATCTTAGAAAGGCTTTTGATACTGTTGCACATGGAAGACTTCTGCACAAATTGGAGCAGTGTGGCATTGGAGGAAAATTGCTGCTATGGATAAGGGGATGGTTGAGTGGCAGAAGACAGAGAGTGGTAATCAATGGACACTGCTCAACGTGGACTAATGTTATTAGTGGAGTTCCTCAGGATTCAGTGTTGGGTCCGTTGTTGTTTTTGGTGTTTATGAATGATATTGATGATGGGATATCAAGTTTAATGTCCAAGTTTGCAGATGATACAAAGGTTGACAGGGTTGTTAAGGACACCACTGACACTATGCTGCTGCAACAGGATCTGGAAAGGTTGAACAGATGGGCTGAGAGGTGGCAAATGAAGTTTAACATTGACAAATGTAAAGTACTACATATGGGAAACAGTAACCACAGAGCAACGTATCAACTCTGCGGTACTACACTGACAGTGATGGAGAATGAAAAGGACCTGGGGGTAATTGTGCAGGCAGATATGAAGTTCTCTGAGCAGTGCAGATGAGCTGCAAGAGTAGCTCATGGTGTCTTATCAATGATGTACAGGAATTTTTCTAGCAGGGATAAGGAGGTGATTATTCCCTTGTATAAGGCAATGGTTAGGCCACATCTTGAGTACTGTATACAGGTCTGGAGGCCTCATTTCAAGAAGGATGTAGAGCTGCTGGAACGGGTACAGAGAAGGGCAACAAGATTAGTGAATGGAACAAAGGGTTGCTCTTACGAAGAAAGGCTTAAGTTTTGCAAATTACAGAGTCTGGAGATTAGGCACCGGCGAGGTGATCTGATAGAGGTGTATAAGGCTTTGAATGGTTTGAGCATGCTCAATGTCAATGGGATTCTTCATCTTGCTCAGAATAATCAACTCAGAGGGCATAAATTCAAATTGAGGAAGGACGGATGTCGGATAGATGTGCGGAAATTTCCTTTGGCCAGCGGGTGGTTGGTTGGTGGAACCGACTTCCATTACTTGTTGTTGAGTTGATAGCCTAAACAAATTTAAGGCTCAACTGAACAGGTATTTCGAGTGAATGGAGGGGTGAAATGGGAGTGGTGTGGGTTTTTTTTTTTTTTTTTTGTCCGATGCTGAATAAGCTTGCTTTCTTGCATCATATGCCTCTACTAATGCTAATGTTTCTTAAATTTTATAAAATTAAAATAAAAAATTATGAAAAATCACAGCACTGAAAAATTTCATCACTTCCTGATTCAGTGTTGGTTCAGTATCAATGATAACACAAATGCACACAACTGATGCTAATTAGAGACTACATGCTGAGAAGGCAAAGCGAGCAGCGATTCATTCATGTGCAATAACTAGAAGGGCAGGGTTCAGCGGTGTGCTGGTAAATTTTTAACAGCCTGCTTGACCTTTTTTATCAACCTCCAATCTCTTTGGAAACTACGTGGCGGTTTCTTCCTTTGTGAGAATTACAACCCTTCAAAAGTATAAATGAATTCCAATACAGTACTCTATCAGTAAACATCTGCTTAAATTTGCATGGGCTGCTTCTTCTTACAGTAATGATTATTGGGTTCACGACAAATCTAGAAATGTGGAATCTTTGACAGGCATCAAGCATGGGAATGTTGAAGAAGGGGGCAGGGGAAAGGAAGCACAAAGGGTGCAGAAATAAGTACACCCTGGCTGAATTGTCCAAGTCACAATCTTATTGCCAAAATGCTGCTAGCCAAAGTGGATTGAAGTGCGTGTCGCTCTACAGTTTGTAGCCATTGTCAGTATAGTAGTAGTAATGAAGGCATGTGATGCAAGAAAGCAGGTGCATGAGTTTATATAGCATCAGCCAAAAAAAACCCAATTTTATATATCCATTCCCTCTAAAAGTTGGTCCAATATCCGCACATCTATTCTAAAACTGTCTTTCCTCAATTTGAATTTATGCCCCCTCAGGTTCATAATCTGAGCAAGAGGGAGAATCCCATCAGAATTCAGCATGCTCAACTCATTCAAATCCTTATATAACTCAATCAGATCATTTCGCAGGTGTCTGGTCTCAAGCTGCTGCAATTTGCAGAACTTAAGCCTTTCTTGGTAAGAGGACCCCTTCGTTTCCCTCACCAATCTCGTTGCCCTTCTCTGTACACGCTCAAGCAACTCTACATCCTTCCTAAAATGAAGCCTTCAGACCTGTATGCAGTACTCAAGATGTGGCCTGACCATTGCCTTATTACTGATAAAGGGATAATCACCTTCTTTTCCCTACTAGCAAAATTCCCGTATATCGTTGACCTGCTCTGGCACCCTGTCTGCATTGCTCAGAAAACTTCATATCTGACTGCACAATTATGCTCAGATCTTTTTCATTTTCTACAACCCTAAGTGTAGTACCACACAGTTGGTACATTTCTTTGGGGTTACTTCTACCCATATGCAGTATTTTTCCTTTGTTAATGTTAAACTTCAGTTGCCACTTCTCAGCCCATCTGCCCAAATTTTCTAGATCCTGTTGCCATAGCACACTGCCATTGCTGTCATTAACAACCCCGCCAACCTTTGTATCATTTGCAAACTTCAACATTAAGCGTGATATACCTTCATCAATTAACAACTAATTAATCAGTAAGTGTAATTGACAACTCGGTGCTTCAGTCTCCTGCCCCGATTAAAAGGCAAATTTCCCCAATTAAGCGAAGAAAACCCTGGATTTTCTTGATTGGAATCTGTTCTTTAAGATTTGTCCCAAATAAATGGCTGCCCCGATTAACTGGTGGCTTAAATAACTGGAATCCTCCGTATATGGCTTTTCAGTATCACTGGATTTGTTTTTTTATTGTGTAGTTTATTGTTGCTTATAGGAACTGTTTTTTATTGTGTAGTTTATTGTTGCTTATAGGAACTGTTTTGAGCTATAAGATAGGTGTTGGAGGAGAACCTTATGAAATTACAACTCCAGTTATTCCTGACCCACCTGGAGATCAGAACCCTTCTCCCGAAGCATATATTGGTAAGTATTACATAATTATTAATGTATTATTGAGAAATTTCATAAAATACAATTTTATATGATAACAATGAAGGAAATGTATCCAACTCTTCTGATTTATTTTATTGTTATCATTATTTTTTCCTTTCTTCTGATCATGTCTTTCTTTTCTCCTGAATTTTTCCTCTCTTGAGGTTATAAATAATGCCTTGATCAGGGCTGGCACTAGGACAATTGTGTTGTTTCAATCTTTTATTGATGCACTGTACAATAAAGTATTTAAAAAAAAACCAATATTCATGTTGTTAAATATACATTAATACACATCTTTTGTCACAAAAACAAATCAATACTCATAAAAACTGCTTTTCCATGTGGTTGTATTGACTGTTACGTTTTTTTTTTGAAATTAACAAACAGTTGAAAATTTGGGAGGAAAGGAAAACATAATATCCTCCGTGTTCTTTCAAGTACTAAGTATATATTAGGGAACAAACTTTTGCACATTTTAGTCATTACTTTCAAGTCTTTCATATTTTAAAAAAACTGTATCAAGAGTTGACTATTTCATCTCAGATCTTTGTTTCTTTTTAACAATTTCCATAAGGTGTTTTAACTGTAAAATTGAAAGGGGATCTACCTTTTCCGTTTCAAGAAATTTAAGTCCAGTTTGCAAACCAGCAAGTGCTTCCGCGATACGTCAAGAAGTAAAGTTACAAGTAGTTTATTATTGTTCTTACAAAAATCAAAGGATAATGCATATCGTGGATTCATGTTAAACTGAAAATATCGGTTCACAAGGAATCCAAAATGTTGATCTTCAGTGACTAAAAACACGTTTCAACTGATGAAAAGTGGGAGCCATGCTTGCATTGCATTATAAGTGGAATCACGTTCTAATGAATTGTGTTTTAACAGGTTTCAGCTGTACCTTCTCTTATTATGAGACCTTAATGGGTATAATACCCTCTGGAGTAGGCAGACATTAATTATAAGAACAAATGCTTCAACACATGCTCTCTCGCGCTCTCTCTCTCTCTCTCTCTCTCTCTCTCTCTCTCTCTCTCTCTCTCTCTCTCTCTCTCTCCCCCCTCCCCCTCCCCTCCCTCCCTCCCTCTCTCTCTCTCTCTCTCTCTCTCTCTCTCTCTCTCTCTCTCTCTCTCTCTCTCTCTTTCTCTCTCTCTCTCCCTCCCCCCCTCTCTCTCTCCCCCCATAAATATGGAAAAAACACTTTTCTTCACACACCTATCCTTACTTTTACTGCCATTCACCTCTCTGTATGCTCCCCTTCTCTCCTCCCTTTGTTTACATGGGAGGTTGAAGAAAATCCCTATGGGAGTGATCACTTCCCTTTGATAGCCGTTCTGACTGAGAAAAAACCATGTCACCCATGAAGGATATCTCAGTGGAAGTTCAATAAGGCCGACTGGAATGCCTTCGAACATCTTGCACAATTTGACATTACTAGAGACACAGTCCATCAGTGAAGTATTATGCACCTTACAGAAGTACTGCCTATGCAAGAGCAGTTACAATTCCAAAAAAAAACCTGCACGAATTCAGAATGCACAGCAGCAAGAAAAGCCCAAAACTGAGGGCTATTCTGCCAATATGACACCATAAAAAATTTAACATGTTTGCTACCACCTAAATGTGAGAGAACTTGTTTAGTGTGCTGTAATTTTTGGAATGTTGAAAAACTCAGTATTCTGATGTCCTCAGCATTTTTTTGCTGAGCTGTAAATCAGAACAAATCTTAAAATTTTATAAAAAGTTTATTCATGTACATAAAGTAATAACAAGACATGCAAAAAAGACAAAACTGTGTGCCAAGTCTAAAGACCAGCATTATTGAAAAGCATTCAATCAGTGTCCCTACTGAGTAGCTGTTAATTTCATGTGCTTTATGTTTATTGCACTTGTTGGTTGATCACTGAAGAATGAATGTGTGTGTGTTTTATGGCACAACATGGCACTTGGATGCCTTTTGAATGCAGATATGCCTTATGGCAAATTACTCCTTTTATCGCTCTTGCACTTATATGCATAAAGGTAGGAAGAGTGTTAAATGTGCATGTGTCAAAGCACATCATGCTCGACATCAGAGGCAAAGGGAATCTTGGATCAATTTTATTTGATCCATAACCCGGTGTGCTAGCTGAAAATTAGTCTGGGATAAGATCTGGAAAACGAAGGGTAAATATCAACGTGCTATTCAGGGATCCTAGAGTGGAATGGATGTGCCATTGCAGATCCAACTGCAGTTATAAATACTCTAGGGGAAACATTTGCAAAAATCTCGGCTTTAAACTTCATTCTCCCCAGAGTTCCTGGCCCTAAAATAAAAAAAATGAGAAACGTGTAGTGTATGCTTCTCACTTTTTTTTGGTATTTAGAAAAAAAACACTGATATTCAGAAAACAAACACTTCCACAAATGTACTTGAACCATATAACAAGCCTTTACACATGTGGAATTAAGTGTAGTATGCTTTCTTACATGAGCATGTGCTGTTGTGCCAGATGACCTCCATTATAAAATGATAAAATACGTACCTCCCACCACACTTTTAATTTTATTTAATAGAATATTTAATGAAAAAGAATTTCCTGATTCTTGGTGAGAGGCAATTTTCTTCGCCTGCCCAAAGCCAGGATAGGATGCTAGAAATCCAAGTAATTATGTGTGATTGCTTGGCAAACTGTTTGCAATATCCTGGAAAAGATTATTGGTATTTGCCTTGTATGTTATTTAGAAGCAAATGGTCTCAAAGGAGACCATTTGTTTCTAAATAACATACAAGGCAAGCACCGATACAAATAACATACAAGGCTTTTGAAGAATCAGGACCGCTGTGAGTCATTTAATTGGACACAGGAGCCACGAGTTTTCCTAATAATACACTCTTTGTCAAATGTGCCAGTGGGAAAACTTTCTTATTTTGTCATACAGAGATTCTTAGAGAATACAGCGGGATCACCAGAAATGGTCAAAAGACTTCAGTTAGGTGATTTACTGATAGAGACAGCTCAACCCAAATGTTCAGAATATGTACTAAAGCTTACATCGTTAAGTGGAATCTCAGTTCAGGTTTCTCCATATGCCATGGAGAAATCCTCCAAGGTTATAAGTGAATGGGACTGTTAAACTGTTGAGAAGAGGAAATAGTTCAAGATTTGCATGATCAGAAAGTAACACAAGAAAAATGGATAACAATCTGAATAGACAGTAATGTAATTCCACATCATTTTTACCCTTAATTCACTGAATTTTCCAACCTCAGTTAAATCAGGATACTTAAATAAGGCCCTTGAGGTTGTCACAGACATTCTCTCAGATATGCCAGACAAGCTGTACTTGCTACCTGGGAGTCTAAAACGCTGATGGAACTGATATTCGGGTGACACTCAAGTCAAGTGGACCCAATTTCGGCGAAGTCCGGACGGTCTGTGACAACCAAATCCTCTGCTTGCACCTTCACGATGGTGGGACTGTTAGTAATCCTGGGTATAACCTCCATGCACAAGCACATGGTGGGTGACCACCCAGGTGTGAACCAACGTAAGCAGGGGCCGAGGTGTAGCGCCCACACCACATGGAGGAATGCCGCCCCTCTATGTTACCAGGCAGTACTAGGTGGTAGATGACTCTCATCAACCGGTGAAATACCACCACTTTGCTTATTGGAGGCTTGAAGTGGTGGAACCCATGTTTAGTCTCTAGAGCTAAGTTCCGGTCAACCCTTCCCTATCTCTTCCATCATGCAGTATGATTGATGACTTTTGAGGTTATGATGAACGTTGTGGCGAGATCCAATATTCCTTACATTTCGAGGGTACAGCTCTAAAACGGTTTTCGCAGGCCGGCCGCTAGTTAGTACACCGGACCGAACCTATTGGTAACTCTCTAGGAGGCTTCCGGATCAGCTAGTGTATAATCTTGCTACCTCTACTCTGCCAGATAGTGACTGGAGGGAGTCCGAGTAGTGTGTATGCGGGGAGCATTGTCGAGGCCACGTTATGTCAAGGATCTGGGTATATTCTTCCCACATGTACGCCATATCCAAAAATTTCATTACTTCATACAGCATGTCCCACCCACTTTTTCTTACTATTGAATACACCATGAATTGTCAAACTAATAGAACAAGCTTATCTGCGAAAAGATCTAAACCTCCCAAGGATTTCCTAATTCATTTCACAAATATACGTGGTCTCAATTCTAATCTCAACGATGTCCATTTCCACTTGCAGTCTGCCAAACCCCATGTACTTTTTCTGACAGAATCTCAGTTAGCGGTTGATTCAACTACTGTTCATCTCAGATGCCCAAATTATTCGCTGTATGATTCCTTTCGCCTCAAAGGTGGTACTTGTGCATATGTCCGTTCTGATATTCCCTGTCAGAGACTTGGCAATTTGGAATCTCCTCTCTTTGATCTTCTCTGGCTTAAAATCTCTCTACCTCATTGTGTCAAATTCATCTGTTGTCTCTACCGTTCTCCCAACTCCACTAATCACTTGGAGCTCTTTGACTTCCTCTCGTTGCAACTTGACTTTCTCCAGTCCAACTTTCCTAACAGTGAGGTAATTTTCCTTGGTGATTTTAACGTTCACAACTCCAGCTGGCTTCCATTTTCTAGTCACACCGACCCAGCAGGTCGAGATGCTGAGGCTTTTGCAATTACTAATGACCTAGCACAGATTGTTCATTTACCTACAAGAATACCGGACAATCCTAATCATACAGCCAATACGCTTGATCTTTTTCTCACAAACAACCCTTCTAAGTACACGGTCGAAGTGAGAGGTCCTTTAGGCACTTCAGATCACAACTTGGTGATTGTCTCTTCTCCAATGGAACCTTTATCTCATGGCTATTCCCAACCTCGTGTTGTTTGGCATTACAAGAATGCAAAATGGGATGACCTGCGAGACTTCTTTTCTTCTTTTCCTTGGTCGGATTACTGTTTCAAAACTCCTGATGTCAACGTTTGCTCAGATCGTGTCAGTGAAATTATTCTTGCAGGAATGGAATCCTTTATCCCACACTCCACTTTAAAATCTCGTCCTTTATCTAAACCTTGGTTTTCCAATAAATGTGCTAAGGCTGTTCAAGAGAAGAATGTTGCATATCGTAATTGGCTTGTTTCTAATTCTTCAGTTTCATTTTCTGCCTACACCAAAGCTCGCAACAATTGTAAAGCAGTTATTAATCAGTCCAAACTAGAGTTTGAACAGGCTAAGAGTAGAAAACTTGCTTCTTGCCCTAATGGTAGCCGAGCATTCTGGTCTCTTGCCAAAGCTATTGGCCGCAACTTTTGCCCATCTCTGCTTCCACCTCTGTCCAAACCAGATGGTTCTGTTGTCACTTCAGCCAAGGATAAAGCTGACCTGCTAGCATCCCATTTTTCTTCCAGCTCATGTATTAATGAACTTGGTAAAACACCTCCCACCATTCCCAACACGGTCCATTCAATGCCTCCTGTGGTCTTCCGTCAAAAGGATATCAGAAGGATTTTGATGAATCTTGATGCTAAGAAAGCTCCAGGTCCTGATGGTATTTCTCCACTTGTTCTCAAAATCTGTGCTCCTGAACTTACTCCTATTCTTTGCCGCCTTTTTTCACTTTCTTATTCCAAAGGTGTTTTTCCTTCTGCTTGGAAATTTGCTCATATCCAGCCAGTTCCTAAAAAGGGTGACAAATCCCTCCCATCCAATTATCGTCCCATTGCAATTACTTCTACTCTTTCTAAAGTAATGGAGAAATCAATTAACCGCCAACTCTTAAACTACCTAGAAACCTTCCGTCTGATCAACGATCGCCAGTATGGATTCCGTCGGTGTCGATCCACTGGTGATATTCTGGCTTATGTTACCCATTTATGGACTTCTTCAATGGAAAGGTTCGGTGAAACACAAGCAGTTGCTCTTGACATCTCAAAGGCTTTCGATCGTGTTTGGCATAAAGGTCTTCTAAACAAGCTTCCATCTTATGGTTTGCCAACTGTTTTTAGTAATTGGTTATCCAGTTTTCTCTCTGATCGCTCACTGAGGGTGATGGTAGATGGCTCTCTGTCTTCTAACTTCTCCACTAATGCCGGTGTCCCCCAAGGTTCAGTTCTTTCCCCCACTCTTTTCCTCTTGTATATCAATGACCTTCTTCCATTGACTGGAAATCCTATCCATAGTTTTGCCGATGATAGCACATTGCATTCAACTTTCCATTTTGAGAAACCTTGCCCTGCTCAATCAGCTTCAACTTCTCGAAAATCTGCTACCAATTCCTTAAATGCCGATCTTCAGATAATTCTCCAGTGGGGCAAAGACAACTTAGTTGATTTCAACCCTTCTAAAACTCAGTCTTGTCTTATATCTCGCAAAAAGGATTCTTCTGCTCCTATGCTTATCTTTAGTGACACTCCAATTTCTAGGCAAAAGGATATATCTCTTTTGGGGATTACCCTGACTTCTAATCTCTCTTGGCACAAGCACATTACAAATATTGCTTCCTCTGCATCTAAAAAACTTGGTTTTCTCTTTCGCTCTCGGCGTTACTTTTCTTCCAAACAGCTGCTCACTCTGTATAAATCGCAAATCCGCCCTGCCATGGAATATTGTTCCCACATTTGGGGCGCTGCCCCCAAAACCTCTCTCAGGCTTCTTGATTCTATTCAGAAGAGGGCAGTTAGGTTAATTAATGATTCATCTCTAACAGAGTCTCTCCACTCGCTTTCTCATAGACGTACTGTTTCTGCTGCATGCCTCTTCTACAGATATTTCCATGGGCACTGTTCTTCTGAATTGGCTTCTATAATTCCCGCTCTCTCTTTCAAAACAGTCCGAACACGTGCCGCCACCAGCCAACATCCATTTACTGTCCAACTTCAAACCCACAGAACCAACTTTTCATCTTCCTCATTTATTCATTCAACTGCCGTTTTCTGGAACAACCTTCCTTCATACGTATTTCCTGAAAATTACAATCTACAGAAGTTCAAGTCCAATGTCAACAAATATCTTCTTTCGTCTTCTCAACCTCCAACCCAAGCACGGTACTAAGTACTATAGGTTCTAATACCTCTCGTGTTTGGGGTTCACATAAAAAAAAAAAAAAAAAAAAAAAAAAAATTGCTGTGCCCAACTGTACATCCCCCAGTCCTTTACAATGTTACAAATGTCAGAAGTTTGGATGCTCCCAGACAGTTTGCCAGGGTTGAGATTACTTGTGCAAACTGAATGTATGCCATATCTCCACAGCAAGGGTTAGCATTCTGCTTTCTCAAAAGTATATGATCTTTGGAAACTGGGGGAAAAGAATTGAAACACTTCAATCACAGTTTCACTAAAAATGCTTTCCTGCAGCACAGGCAAATTTAAACACGGCCATCTTGGCCTTAGTAGCTCTCTCTTGCTGATAAATGTATACAACCCTGTGGACATCAGTGTTTGAATCACAGTGAGACAATCTGTACAGTACTCATCGAATTGTCAACCGACCCGTTGGTATTTGGATTCAAGTACTGTTAAGTGGGCTAAACTTGATGGTATATTCAATGTTGCCGAATCACCTAGGCAGCTCCTTCCACATACTAGGCTCTTAACTTGGAAAAGTTGAAAGTTGAGAGCATAGCATGCTCTCAACTTGCAACTTTTCCCTTAAGGCTTGAGGTAAGACTACAACACTATCATCTCTTTCCAACAACTGTTTGCAGCACATTGAGCAAAACATTCTGACTTCCTACCTGTCTGTACAGATGTATGGTAGTCAGAATAATATGTGGGATCAGCTGCTGTCCTCTTGCACAAAATAGTATCCTACAAAATTCCACAAGGAACGAGCAGAGTTGCAGGCAATAAAATTAACACATCAAAGCCTTGATCACATCAAAGATAGCCATTACCATAGATAAATGATATACACTGATTTATCAAGCTTGTTGCAGGCTTTATTACCAGCGAAGTTTGATCCTTATCCAGATTTGTCCCACATTCAGCACATCTCCTCTTTTGCAATCTGAATTTGACATCCACTTCTGCTAGATCCCAAGTCACATTGGAATTAGGGGAAATGAATTAGCCGATATTGCTGTGAAATCAGCCACTTCCCTTAATAACCATCGCCTTTCAGTCCCCTCTGCAGACCACATACAAACAATCTGCAATAAAATTTATCCCGGTGGCAAAATTGTTAGCATAGACAGATTTCAAACAAATTAAAAAAAAGCAATGGCAGTCCAGTCAGCTCAGGTCTCGAAGAGAGGAAGTTGTTCAGCTCCACATAGGACATAGCTATCTTTATGCATTGTTTCCTGTTGAGGGCAGATGACCTCAACAGGAAACAATTCTGATGTTTGCACAATACTTCTTTGTGCAAGTACACCTAATTCTGTTTTTGCACGAACTTTTTTTACACGAATTTGATTTAACACGAATTCAAAATAAATATTTCATTCTCTTTTTACACGAGTCATTTTGATTTAACACGATTTCTATGAATTTTTTTTTGCCTAAATTGTAAGAATTTTTTTTTTATTTGTGGCATATTAGTATCATTTCTATATTACACGCACTAATAGATTGGATAACAGCTAGTGTGTGCGTTTTGAAACGCGTGCTTTTGCTTACCAATGTGTACGTCTAGGTATCTATGAATCATCAACGTTTTTATTGAATTTGGTGCACATTTACGGTATTCGTGCATTGTACCTTCGGAAGACATGTAGTAGTAAGCTCTATTTCAAAGTGAAAGAATCTTTAGTGAAATTTGTGCACATATAAATTTATTAATTTTGCCAATAGTCAATAAATTGTAAGTTTACAAATTTTTCATACCTTTTTTTATTAATTATAACAGATATTTTTCGGTAGCCCTTATATAATGTCGAATAATTCGCCTATTACCAAAATGAAAAGAAAAACGATTTCTTTGGAACTTAAAATTCAAATTTTAGATCGTCTTGCAACTGGACAAGTGGCTACGTCTCTAGGAAAGCATTTTGGTGTACATGAAGATACCGTAAGAACAATTAAGAAAAATGAAGCTGCAATTAGGAAGTCGGTATGTTCTGGAACAAAAGTAAGTGTTAATTCATTATCATATACAAGAGATATTGTCAAGGAAAAAAATGGAAAAGGCTCTGGTAATGTGGATAGAAGATCAGTCACAAAAAAGAGTACCAGTAGATGGAAATGCCATCAAGCAAACAGCACTAAGAATTTACAGACAGATTAAAGAAAAGGAGCCAAGCACTTCATCTCAATTAAACAGAAAGTATGAATTTTCTGCGAGTACAGGTTGGATGACAGGGTTTCTTAAAAGGAATGCTCTTCATAATATAAAAATTAAAGGTGAAACTGCATCTGCAGATGAATCGGCTGCTAAAGTATTCCCTCAGGAACTTGCAAAAATTATTGAAGATGGAGGATACACTCCTGATCAAGTGTGGAATGCAGATGAAACTGGTTTCTTCTGGAAACGAATGCAACAGAACGTATGTAGCCAAATCACAGAAAACTGCTGGTGGTTTTAAGGTAGCTAAGGATCGCGTGACCTTATTATTTTCCTCCAACGCTTCAGGAGATCGTATGTTGAAACCACTGCTGGTAAATCGAGCCCTAAACCCACATTCAATGAAAGGTGTGGATATCAATAAACTGCCTGTTCACTGGATGGCAAACAAGAAGGCCTGGGTGACCACTACTATTTTTACAGAATGGTTCAACAAATGTTTCGTCCCAGAAGTCAGACGTTATATGAATTTGAAAGGTCTCGAATTTAAAGTTCTTCTGATTCTTGACAATGCACCCGGCCATCCTGTCTTGGAACACCCAAACGTACAAATTTTATTTCTGCCACCTAATACTACATCTTTGATACAACCGGTAGACCAAGGTATAATTGCGACAATTAAAACATACTACGTAAAACGAACATTCCAACACGTTTTGGACAAACTGAATGATGAAACACTAACAATCATTGATGTGTGGAAGAAATTCTCAATTATGGATTGTATCAATCAAGTTGGATTAGCGTTAACTGAATTAAAACCAGCAACTTTAAATGCGTGTTGGAAAGCGGTTTGGCGACAATGTGCAAAAAGCAAAGATCCCATCATCCCTAATACGACCGAATTTCCCAACATTATTACAATGGCACACAGAATTGGTGGAGAAGGATTCGATGATCTATCGTTTGAAGATATTGATGAATTGTTAACCGACAAAGCCCTAAGCGAAGATGAAATATTAGAGGTTGTCCTTGGGACTCCTTATCCCACAGAACGTAGTGATAATGAAGAAAATGATCCTGTTCTAAATGCAGATTTAATAAAAGAAGGTCTGGAATTGGCCAGAAAATTAGGTAATCATTTTGTCAAAAATGACCCTAATGAGGAACGCGCTGGGAAGTTTCAACGTGAACTGAAGTTGTTGACAGCCTCTTACAGAGAATTATATAACGAACACGAACACAACGATTATATTACCAAAACACGAACACAACGATTAATAACTGAATTCGTTCGTAAAACCGGTGAAACATCAGCACCAGAGGAGATGCGTGCTGATTTTGCTCAAGAGATCACAGAAAGAATTTCATTAATAGAGGAAGAAGACGATGTCCACAACATTTCTAGTGATGGCAGTGATATTCCAGTCGTACACAAACATATGCGCCGTTTATTATCAGAAAGTGAAAATGAATAAAATCTTGTTGTGTAAAACAGATTTTTTTTGTTCATGAAGAATTTTTTTTCATTTCATATGCATACAAATTTATTTTAATACATTTTAATTACATATTATTACATGTGTATTTTGTTTAAATAAAATAATAAGCTTAAAACGAATATTTTTATGTGTTTTTTTTTAAATTATTTTTACTGATTTTTTTTAGATCCGGAACCAATCTTCTTTTCTTCCATAAATACAATGTCTTTTTTTACACGAATTTTTTTTACACGTATTTTTCAGGAACGTATCTATCGTGTAAAAACAGAATTAGGTGTATTTAAATACCATTCTGATGGTTTTACACGTTTTAATTGTGTCCTCATTTTATCAACATGACATTTACATTTTACTGCTTTTAGCCGTCTGACTGAGCCTTATACACTCAGTAAGATTTTATCTGACAGAAATAATATATCTGATGTTTTTACATTTCTACAATCACTTAATTTATAGGTCCCTGGGTGGCAAGCAAATTGTGACCAGGCAATTTATCTGTGTGAATTTTCACTGAGCAATCTTTGTAGAGCCCGAGTAGTTCTTTTTGAGTTCCCACATTTTCTAAAACTCTTCAATTATTAGAAGCTCTTCTAACAAAAAGTTCTTGTTGAGAGCGAGAAAGGAAAATTACCTTTCTTTATATTTTTCTGTTTTAACTTCTAATCCTTACTAATCTCCGCTTGGTCACACCAGGCACTGCTCCTGCCTCCCTGTGGCAGGGCTGGAAACCATGGCAGAAAAATCATCTGCCAAGGCTAAAAGGAACACAATATATTTCCCTCTTGAGAGCCAATAAGCTCTCGGCCAGAGACAGAAAATGACCATGACACATTGCAACCAAAGAGGTTTAAAGTTAATTCCTCAGCAACAGATTTTGCTGCATTTTTAATATTGCACTCACTATCAGACCTGCCTCTCAGTATTATCCAGAAACACCTGGAAAGTATTGCAGGGTTTCCCAAAACAGTTAAGAGACTGCAATCAGGGGACTTACTTATAGAAACTATAAATCGTAGGCATTCAGAGAAACTCCTGAAACTTACAAATTTTTCTGGAATTCCAGTGAAAGTATCTTCCCATGCAACTCTAAATACATCTAAGGGTGTTATATCTAGTTGGGACCTGTTGAATGTGATGGAGGAAGAAATTAAACAAGAGCCTCAGGAACAAAACACTATTACAGTCAAAAGAATTATGATAAAAAGATATGATATACTCACACCTACGAGGAATATTATTGTCACCTTTAACCAGTGCTTTTTTTTGTAAAAAAATTAGGTGCCAGTACTCATTCTTTGCTAAAAGAATGAGTACCGGCATTACAGCTTCTTCTAAATTCAAGAAAAAATTTAAAATTCCTTAAATTTTACAGTGGAATTTCAGACTTTCATGGCAACATTGATGGCATTCAAGACTTAATTAACCGCTACTCTCCAGTTGGTTTCTGTCTGCAGGAAACCTATTTAACTCCTCAAATTTCTGTTTCCATAAGAAACTACTCAATTTATCGAAGAGATTGCAATACATCTGATTCTTCTTGTGTGGTGTAGCTATTTTGATTAACTCAAAGATCCTGACCGGGCAAATTACTCTCCAAACTAAAATTGAAACCATTGCTTTGCATCTGATTATTCAGATTGCATTAATCTGAATAATCAGATGCAAATCTTTCCTCAATCTATCTCCCACTAAAAGTATACTCTTATAATGATCTTGAAGAACTTTTAATACAGCTACCCTCCCCTGTCTGCCTGCGAGGGGATTTCAGTGGCCACTACCCTTCATGGGGATCCTCTAAATTAGATAGCACGGCCAATTGATTGAAACTTAACTAGATAAATAAAACCTCACCATTCTTAATAGTGGCACACACACACACACCTATATATAGTTACCTACTGGACAGACTTCTGCAGTTGACCTCTCTGTTTACTTCCCGATTCTGTTTCCAGTCATGCAGTGGTCCACTATGGATAATCCTATGGGCAGTGACCATTTTCCAATTATTTGTAATCTGCTCATTACACAACCACCATTTGACCAACCCAGGAAATAGAAATTATTTCAAGCCAGTTGGTCGAAATTTCAGTTAGCAATTGCTCTGGACAAAAAAAAATTATACAATTATAGCCCATATATGAAGTCACTGATTATGTTACATCCCATCTTTTATTTGCAGCTAAATACTCAATTCCATTATCAAATCCACTGACCTGATGGCACTTTAACTATAGGTGGAACAAAGAGTGCACAAAAGCAAAGAAGGAAAAAAATAAAGCATGGAATTTATTTTGTCGATCTGAACCATAGTTAATCTTATTAACTACAAGGAGCCAAGGGCAAAAGTGAGTGTCATTCAAAGACAAGCCAAGAAAGATTCTTGTACTCGGTTTGCATCTACTATCAGTATCTCAGTTTGCATCTACTATCTTGTACTCGGTTTGCATCTACTATCAATATCTCAGTTTGCATCTAGTATCAGTATCTCAGTTTGCATCTACTCTCTTTTACTTTTAGCCCCTGGCAAGTGGACTTACCTTGGCAGGTAAGTCCACTTGCCAAGGGCTAAAAGGAGCAAAAATGGCAAACACAGACTATCAGGATATTGAGAACGATAATCCAAAGAGACAAAAGACTGATCGGATGGAGCAACCTTGCCCATCGTTCTTAATCATCCACTCTCTTAATAGTCAGCCCATGAATAAATTGTCTCCGTTTGTCATAACAAAAACATCTGGAGGGTATTGCAGGATCTCCTAAGACGGTGAAGAGACTGGAATCAGGAGACTTACTAGTAGAAACCACCAACCACAGACATTCCGAGAAGCTGTTACAACTTACAAGCTTTGCTGGCATTCCAGTTAAAATATCTCTACACACAACCCTAAATTCATCTAAGGGTGTGATATCCAGTTAGGACTTATTGAACGTCACAGAGGAAGAAATAACCTAAGAGCTGCAAGGACAACACGTAACTGAAGCAAGATGAATAATGGTTAAAAAAGATAATCAACTTACACCTATAAGAAATATTATTCTCACCTTCAATACACCCAACTTACCCTCCTCTATAAAAGCAGGTTATTTACTTTGCCGCATCCGCCCTTACATTCCAAACCCTTTAAGGCGTTACAAATGCCAAAAGTATGGCCACTCACAAACTGTATGCAGAGGAGTTCCTATCTGCCCTAATTGTGGATCCTCAGATCACATACAAAGTAACTATACAGCTACAAAAATGACCTGCCCAAATTGCAAAGGTGACCATCCTGCATATTCTAAGACATGTGAAAAGTGGAATTCCGAGAAAAAAATAGTAAAATACAAGGTTGAGAACAAAGTAAGTTACCCAGAAGCAAGAGAATTAGTTGCTCCTACTATAACCAAAAATATGACCTATGCCAATGCTGTAAAAAAATATCAGACAGTCTCCACTCAAACTGATGTAACAGTTCCCACTAACAAATCAATTTTTGATTGGGCTGGAAATGTTCTTTCTAAGCAACAATCCAAGTTCTCTGACCAGGCAAATAATACTCCTCTGACAATACCAGCGGCATCTCCTACTCCAGTTGTAGATACCATATTTCATTGTTCAAACGCAAATGTAATGAAAAATTTTCAGGACACAACCATGGACACAGTGGCACATCGATACAGGAAGATCTCCTTCTAGAAATCCATGCAGAAGAAGAAATGGACACAAGTCAGCCAGTTTTCTCCAAAAAAGATAAATCTAAATCAGAACATCATAAGCCAGTAACCTTCAAAAAGCAGTCAGATACAGCTCCATCAATTAAACACAAATAATGCCCTGTATTTTACAATGGAACTGCAGAGGCTTTCGTTGCAGAAGTGATATCCGTGATCTGATTAACCGATATTCTCCAGTTGCCCTTTGTCTTCAGGAAACTTACCTAATCTCGCAAATTTCTCCTTCAATAAAGAACTATTGTCTTTATCGAAGAGATCGTAATACAGCAAATGTTGCCCATGGTGGTGTGGCAATCCTGATAAATTCAAAGATCCCAACTAAACATATTCCACTTCAAACTGAAATAGAAGATGTTGCTGTTCATATAACTCTCCATATTTCAATAAAACTTGTCTCAATATACCTACCACCAAACCATACTTACTGTTTAAAAGGTCTTGAAGATATCTTCATACAGATACCTCCACCGCTCTGTATATTAGGAGATTTTAATGGGCACCACTCCTCATGGGGCGATCCTAAACTAGACACACATGGTCGACTCGTTGAAAGCTTTCTAGAGTCACAAAACCTCACCTTACTCAATACTGGTGCACACACTCACATACAACTCCCAACTGGACACACTTCAGCAATAGATCTCTCAATTTGTTCTCCAATACTCTTTCCAACCATAGAGTGGTACGTTTTAAATGATCCTATGGGCAGTGACCACCTTCCAATCATATGCAATTTTTTAATATCACAGACTCCTTCAAACAAACTCTGCAGGAAATGGAAATTTGTTCGTGTAAACTGGGCAAAATTTCGATCATCATTCTCTCTTGACGAGGAAAAAATCCAGCTCCAGAATATTGATAATGTAACAGATTACATTACATCACATCTCCTAAAAGTGGCCAAGGACACAATACCATTATCAAATCCCCCTGGTCGCAAGCATTATAATTACTGGTGGAATGACGAATGCACAAAAGCAAAGAAATCAAAAATCAAAGCCTGGAATTTATTTCGGCAATGTCCAACCACAATCAACCTCATTAATTACAAGAAGCTAAAAGCAAAAGCACGTTTTACACAAAGGCAAGCCAAGAAAGAATCCTGGATCTGTTTTGCATTGACCTTTAACAGAAACACTGATCCCAAAATTATATGGAAAAAAAAATTAGACAGTTATCTGATAAGTTTCCTGCCATACCTTCTCCAATACTCTCCCAGAAAGGGCAAGATCTATCCAGTTCCTTAGATATTGCTAATGCTTTGGGCAATACTTTTGCTGAAATCAGCAGCATCAGCATATTCTACATCATTCTAATGAATTAAAAACACTAGAGAAAAGCATGCCATAAACTTTCAAACCACCCACCCTCTTCCATATAACAAACCTCTGCAATACTCTGAACTTTTGCATGCCATTAGAACAGCCAACAATGATGTTGCTGGGCCAGATGGGATTTATTATGTCATGCTATAACATCTCGATGACAAAGCTTTACGCCTGCTCCTAGTTTTTTACAATTGTATATTTTTATAAAATGTTTTTCCAGCTTCTTGGCATCACTCTACTGTTTTGGCATTTCTAAAACCTGGGAAAGATCCAACTAACCTCTATATAGACCTATCTCTCTCTCTCAAGCTGCCTGAGCAAAATCCTTGAAAAAATTGTCCACAGAAGACTCATATGGATCATTGAGTCACAACATCTAATGAGCCATAGCCAATATGGCTTTTGTAAAAATAGGTCATGCTTAGATCTTATGGTCAAGGCTGAATTCGCCATTCGAAATGCCTTTGTTAAACATGAACATCTTGTAATGGTTTCAATAGATATCGAGAAGGCTTTTGACACTACATGGTGGCATGGCATACTTAGTGATCTTTACTCTCTTGGTCTCTGAGGCAACCTTCCTATATTTGTTCAGAACTTCCTACATTCTAGATCATTTCAAGTTCAGTACCAACATGCCCTCTCCAAAACATTCATACAGGAAGAAGGAGGAGTACCACAGGGATCAGTACTGAGTGCCACTTTGTTTGCTCTTAGAATAGATTCCATCACCAATCAGCTTCCAAATACAGTTGAGACCTACCTTTATGCAGATGATCTTTCCATCTCCTGCCATTCCCAAAACATGAGGTCTATTGAAAGGCAGCTCCAGATATCACTTAATAAAATACAACAGTGGGCCAGCCTCAATGGCTATTGACTCTTGCAGCAGAAAACAGTTGCCATCCATTTTTGTAGACAGCGCAAACTTCATCCGGATCCTGAACTTCAAATTTATGATGTCTCCATCCCGGTCACTAATAGCATCATATTTCTAGGATTAACCCTTGATAACAAGTTAAATTTTATAGACCACATTAAAAATGCACGTACTTCCTGTCTAAAAAAAGTTAAATATACATACTCAGAGCTTTATCTTCTCAAACATGAGACGCAGATCGTACATCTCTGCTTTGGCTATATCGGGCATTAATCAGATCCTGTCTTGATTATGGAGCTCCCATCTATGATTCAGCCAGATTGAGTCCATTGCGCTGGCTTGATCCAATTCAACACAGTGATTTGAGACTTTCACTCGGTGCTTTCAGAACATCACCAGCACATAGTCTCTACATTGATGCCCATGAACCCCAACTAACTTTACGCAGGAAAACACTGTTATTGAAGTATGCTGTCAAGGTACAAAGCTGTGCCATGCATCCGCCATTAGAAAACCTTTTCAGAAATAAACCAAGCATAGTAAAGCCAGCTGGTTTTTGCCTTCTTGAACTGATGCAAATTTGGCATGTTTCCATCCATTCCATACAACAGGTAACAACTTGTACTCAATCACCATGGGTTCCACCTCCTATACCGACCTGTGACACTTACCTCTCTCAATGGGGAAAGAACATTTTACAAACATCAAATATCAAAAAACTTCACGAAGCTCACACTCAAAGATACATTGACTTTTCTCCAATTTATACAGACGGCTCTAAATCTAATTCAAACATTGGAGCGGCTGCAGTGTTTCCAAATACCGTTATTTCAGCATCCTTGCCATCTGAATTCAGTATTTTCTCAGCTGAATTATATGCAATCAAACTAGCTTTACAAAATCTCTCTTCTGACTGTGCTTTAAAATCTGTTATTTACACTGATTCCCTCAGCTCAGTCTTGGCTTTATGTAACTCCTTAGATAAAGTACACTCTGTTCTAGACAAAATAAAAAGCATATTACTACAGATTGAAGAACGCCATCAACTGGTCACCTTCTGCTGGATTCCAGCTCATTCTGGCATTTTGGACAATGAACTGGCTGATAAAGCTGCAAAAAATCCAACTACCTTAGACTTAACTAATATCCCTGTTCTACCATCAGACTATGCATTAACCATTCAGGCTGCATGCCTGTCAAAATGGACAGCAATATGGCACTGTCAAATTAATAATAAACTCTTTCAATTTAAACATGATCCAAAAATTTGCCATTCCAATGTCCACACATCAAGACGAGAAGCAGTAGTCCTTTCAAGGGTAAGAATAGGACATACTTATCTGACCCACCTTTATTTACTCACAGGGAACAACCCGCCACATTGTCCACTTTGTAATATAAATCTGAGTATTAAACACATTCTCATTGACTTCCCTTACTATGAACAAGACAGAACTTCAACCCTGCTATCACTGCTTGATAGACCATCAACTTGAGGATCTCATTGGAGATGATGTAGATATTTCCGAATTTTTCAACTTTTAATCAATTCTGAATTTATGAAACTTTCTCATTTCTTTTTATAATAAATGAATAGGCACGTTATAGCCAAAGTAGCTTATGTGCCATCAAACCCCCATAACAACAACAACAACAACAAATAACTTTGAAAATTTTATCCTCATTCATTTTGCTATTGCTTCTCAGAGCTTTCAACACCTCATTTAAGTCGCCTCTAAGGTGCCTAGTTTCCAAGCTGTGCAACCCACATATTAAAAATCTTTCCTCATAAGGACGTCCTTTTGTTGATCTCACCAGGCGAGTTACCCGTTTTGCTTTCAAGAAGCTCTGTCTTTGGTGCAGTCTCCACGCTTGAACACGGTATTCCAAGTGCGGCCCAACAATAGCCTTATATAATGGGATTATGATGTCCTTATGTTTACTAGCAAATGTTCGATAAATCATCAATAGCACACCATGGGCCCTCCTTGCAACCTGCCTATAATGCTCGGAGAACTTCATGTCTGACCGTATTGTGACTCCCAAGGCTCTTTCTTCCACTACTGACTTTTGTTCAACCCCACCAAGTGTATAAGTTATTTTGGGGTTACTGTTCTCCAAGTGTAAGACCTTGCACTTTGCTGGATTAAAGCATAGCTGCCACTTTTCTGACCATCCCTGAAGTACCAGGTGGTTATAAAATAAGTTTCCCTATTCAGAAGACCCTAGTGTCACAACGGTTAGAGTTAGCTCTGTGAAAATCGGTGGGTATGCCATTTAGACAATTAAGACCACCGAACATGGACCTATCAATTTTTGGACCTCACTATCACTTCCACATAACAGCCTCTTCAATATTGTGAACTTTTACAAGCCATCAGAACAACACGCAACAGTGCTGCTGCACCAGATGGAATATATTATGTCGCGTTGCAGCACCTCACCTTGATGACAGAAACTTACAGCTGCTGCTGAATTTTTTTAACTGAATCTCACTGGAAAATATCTGACTTCGTGGCACCATGCTACAGCTTTTTTTTTAAACCTGGAAAACATCCCTCCAGTCCTTATAGGCACAGACCAATCTCTCTATCAAGTTAACATGGTAAAATTCTCAAAAAAATTATCCACAGTCGACTCATTTGGATCATTGAAACTCAATGTCTACTGAGCAGTAGTCAGCATGGCTTTTGCTAAAATAGGTCCTCCTTAAATCTGATCAAGATGGAATCTGAAATTTGCAATGGCTTTGTGAAAAACAAACACCTTGTTATGGTCTCCATAGATATAGAGAAGGCATTTGATACTACTTGGCATTATGGCATTCTTGGTGACCTTCATACCCTTGGTCTACGAGGCAACCTGCCTATATTTATTGGAACTTCCTCCAGAGTCGCTCTTTCCAGGCTCGATATCAAAACTCCTTTTCTACTACATTCTTGCAGGAAGGAGTACTGCAGGGATAAGTATTGAGTGCAACCCTGTTTGCCCTTAGAATTTATTCCATTACAAAAGAACTTCCAAATACTGTAGAGACCTACCTTTATGTTGACGATTTCTCTATTTCTTACCATTCTCAGAATATGAGATCTATTGAACATCAATTGTAGATGCCCCTCAGTAAAGTACAAAAGTGGGCTGAGCTCGTTGGATGTTGTCTTTCCCATCAGAAAACAATTGCAATATACTTTTGCAATCAATGGGCCGACCGGGCTAGCCGAGTGGGTAAAGTACCTGCCCGGCAACCCAAAGGTCGCGGGTTCGATTCCCGCCTCGGGCTTGGATCAAAGTACTGCAAAAACCTTGGGAGGTGCAATATGGCCACAGAAGCCGATGCGCCAATAACTACCAAATCAATCAATCAATCAAGCAATCAATGTAAATTGCATGCAAATCCTGAACTTCAGATATCAAATTCTACCATTATGATTGCTAACAATATCAGATTCTTGGAATTATTCCTCGACAGCAAGTTAAACTTCTTTGAGCACATTATATTAATACACACTACCTGTCTCAAAAAGCTGTACATGCTAAGAACTTTATCTGCTGTGTCTTGGAGAGCAGATCATATGACTTTGTTTCTCTTATATAGAGCTCTGATTAGATACCGTTTGGATTATGGTGCTTCTTCTTCAAGAGGAGTGTTTCCATTTACAATGGGTTTCCTCAGCCTACAAGTTATTTCTTGTTAGGAATTTTTTCCTGCCATAAAGTGCGGTTCAAGGTGTCTTAGTCGGTTAAGCCTCGGGCTGTCATGTACTCCCATACTCCATCCATCCATGTCCTCCTAGGTCTTCCTCTTCTCCTTCTTCCTGGAGGTATCCATTCCAGGATAGCCTTTGGATATCTGTTTTCTTGCATCCGTTTTACATGTCCATACCATGTTAGACGCTTTTCTTTGATGGTGTCAATAATAGTCTTTTTCACTTCCATTTTTTTCCTTATGTCTTCATTCCGTTTTCTGTCTCTTCTAGAAGTTCCTGCTGAGTGTCTCCAAAAATCCATTTCTGTGGAGAGCAATTTGTTTTCCGCTCGCCTATTCAATGGCCAGGTTTCCACTCCATACAATAGAAGACTTTGTACAATCGTTTGAAATATTAGTTTCTTTGTTTTATTTAGGATATTTTTGCTTTGCAGAACAGAGTTTAACATGCCGATAGCCTTTCTGCCGTCTGTAATTCTCTTATTGATCTCTGCTTGGGATGATCCATCACTTTGTAAGATTGATCCCAAATATTTGAATTTATCGACTTGTTTGATTTTAAAACCTGCAATATTTAGAACGTGTCCTGGCCCTAAAGACAACATTTCAGTCTTGCTAAAATTTATTTTTAGACCTCATTGTTTATATTCCTTAAACAATTGACGACATGCATACTTTGCATCTTCTAAGTCTTGTGTTATCACCACCTGATCATCTGCAAAAAGTAAATTGTGAATATAGGTTTTCTTATTAATCAGCAATCCCATTTTATTACATTTTTTTGACCAGGATCTTAGGCAGATGTCGATATAAATTTTGAAAAGTGTTGGTGACATGCAACAACCTTGTAATAAGCCTTTTGAAGTGTGGAATTCAGATGACAACTTTAATTCTGCATCTATTATTCCTGTAAATTGCCTTAATAATGTTAATCAGTTGTCCATCAATATTTGCCTCTTTCAGTGCTTCCCATAAGAGTTTTCTTGGAACACTGTCATATGCCTTTTCAAGGTCAATGAAAATCAGAAAGATTTTTTTTCCTTTTGATTGGCATTTTTCAAGGATCTGTCGTACTGTTGAGATATGATCTATACATGACCTCCCGGCCGAAAAACCACTTTGTTCTTCTGATACCTCGATTCGGGCTTCTAAATGGTTCCTGATCCATTTTCCAGGGATCTTTAACAGTGGATTCAGGATGCATATTCCTCTGTAATTTGAACAGCTTTTCCAATCGTCCTTCTTATAAATTGATGTAATATATCCTGTTATCATTTCTTTCGGTATTTCTTCTCCTCTCAGTATACTATTTAACAGTTTTGTATCAGAACAGCCACTCCTCTTCCTCCATATTTCAGAAGTTCCATGTAAACTACTCCAGGTCCAGGTGATTTGCCATTCCTTCCTTCCTTTAGCAGGAGTTCCACTTCTCTAACAGAAACTTTTAAGCCCGAGTCTTCTACACCAAAATCCTCCATCGTCTTGAACTCTTCCCGGTCTTCTTTTAAAAGTCCTTCATAGTACTCCGTCCAGTCTTTCAAAGGTATTAATTGCAAACCAGCATTGTGTTTATTCTGTTTCCTCAAGTCTTTAAGGACCTTCCACGATTCCGCTGATTGCTTGAAGCCCAATTTGCTATTAATAGTTGCGCATTTCCTTTCCCATTCTTCATTTTTCGCTTCTAGTACCAACCGATTCGCTATTTTCTTTTTTTCAACATAAATGTTCCTATATGCATCATTCCTATCACCCAGCCATTTCTGATATGCAAGTTTCTTTTCCCCTACAGCAGCTCTTACTTTCTCTGTAATCCAGGTCTTTTTTGGTTCTTGGCTCTTCTTTTTGCCTAGGATTTCATGAGCTATTTTTTAACAGTATTTTTTAAATATTCGTAGATTTCTTCAGTATCACCTTTTATCTCTATGTTAATTGCAGCATCCAGTCTCTGGGTGAAGTTGTTTCTAATGCTGTCATTCTGGAGTAGGCCAATGTTAAATTGATCCACTTGTAGCATTTCTCCTTCCCTGCATTGTTGGTTGTCCACACATATTTTCTTAATCCAGTTCCACCTCAGTGTTGTTTTAACAAGAAAATGGTCAGATCCACATTCAGCTCCTCTATAAACTCTGACATCTTTTAATACATATGTCCCTGAATGTTTTGAAATAATGTAATCTATAACTGATCTAATTTGTCTTGTCTTGTCTCCTGTGACCAAGTATATTTATGGATATCCTTGTGTTGGAAAAATGTGTTGTTTATTCTCAAGTCGAACTGTTCACAAAGATTGCATAGTCTATCTCCGTTGTCATTCCTCTCTTTCTCTCCAAATCTTCCAGTAACTTTGCTATTTTGTTCAGTTCCTACTCTTGCATTGAAATCTCCCATTAGAAATATCTCTTTGTTCTTAGGAATTTTTCTATTAGTTCTCTCAGATCCTTCCAAAATTCATCCTTCAAGGTATCTTTTTTTTGGTAGTTGTTGGCGCATCGGCTTCTGTGGCCATAATGCACCTCCCAAGGTTTTTGCAGTACTTTGATCCAAGCCGGAGGCGGGATTCGAACCCGCGACCTTTGGGTTGCCAGGCAGGCACTTTACCCACCCAGCTAGCCCGGTCGGCTTCAAGGTATTGGCAGTGTCATTAGTTGGGGCATACCTTCCTAAAATACATATTTCTCTCCCATACATTTTCAGTTCCAATGAGATCATTCTTTCATTAATAAATTGCCAGTTTTTGATGTTGTGTCTCAATTTATTTTTATCAGCAATAGAAACTCCTGCTCTTGCTCTTTCACTCTTATCAACTCCACTCCAAAAATGGTAGTATTCTCCCATTATTTCCTCTCCACATCCCTTTTTCTTTGTCTCTGATTACACGACAATGTCTAACTTGAATTTTTGCAGTTCATCCAAAAGAAAGTTTCTTTTAGTTGTGAAAGGCCTTGAATATTCCAGCATCCCAAAATCATAGTCCTTTTCTGTTTGCCAAGTCGTTTCCAAAAGTGCAGTCCATTTTCATTTTCACTTTTTTTTTTTTTTTTTTATGTGAACCCCAAACACGAGAGGTATTAGAACCTATAGTACTTAGTACTGTGCTTGGGTTGGAGATTGAGAAGACAAAAGAAGATATTTGTTGACATTGGACTTAAACTTCTGTAGATTGTAATTTTCAGGAAATACGTATGAAGGAAGGTTGTTCCAGAAAATGGCAGTTGAATGAATAAATGAGGAAGATGAAAAGTTGGTTCTGTGGGTTTGAAGTTGGACAGTAAATGGATGTTGGCTGGTGGCGGCACGTGTTCGGACTGTTTTGAAAGAGAAAGCGGGAATTATAGAAGCTAATTCAGAAGAACAGTGCCCATGGAAGTATCTGTAGAAGAGGCATGCAGCAGAAACAGTGTGTCTATGAGACAGCGAGTGGAGAGACTCTGTTAGAGATGAATCATTAATTGACCTAACTGCCCTCTTCTGAATGGAATCAAGAAGCCTGAGAGAGGTTTTGGGGGCACCACCCCAGATGTGGGAACAATATTCCATGGCAGGGCGGATTTGCGATTTATACAGAGTGAGCAGCTGTTTGGAAGAAAAGTAACGCCGAGAGCAAAAGAGAAAACCAAGTTTTTTAGATGCAGAGGAAGCAATATTTGTAATGTGCTTGTGCCAAGAGAGATTAGAAGTCAGGGTAATCCCCAAAAGAGATATATCTTTTTGCCTAGAAAGTGGAGTGTCACTAAAGATAGGCATAGGAGCAGAAGAATCCTTTTTGCGAGATATAAGACAAGACTGAGTTTTAGAAGGGTTGAAATCAACTAAGTTGTCTTTGCCCCACTGGAGAATTACCTGAAGGTCAGCATTTAAGGAATTGGTAGCAGATTTTCGAGAAGTTGAAGCTGATTGAGCAGGACAACGTTTCTCAAAATGGAAAGTTGAATGCAATGTGCTATCATCGGCAAAACTATGGATAGGATTTCCAGTCAATGGAAGAAGATCATTGATATACAAGAAGAAAAAAGTGGGGGAAAGAACTGAACCTTGGGGGACACCGGCATTAGTAGAGAAGTTAGAAGACAGAGAGCCATCGACCATGACCCTCAGTGAGCGATCAGAGAGAAAACTGGATAACCAGTTACTAAAAACAGTTGGCAAACCATAAGATGGAATCTTGTTTAGAAGACCTTTATGCCAAACACGATCAAAAGCCTTTGAGATGTCAAGAGCAACTACTTGTGTTTCACCGAACCTTTCCATTGAATTAGTCCATAAATGGGTAACATAAGCCAGAATATCACCAGTGGATCGACACTGACGGAATCCATACTGGTGATCGTTGATCAGACGGAAGGTTTCTAGGTAGTTTAAGAGTTGGCGGTTAATTGATTTCTCCATTACTTTAGAAAGAGTAGAAGTAATTGCAATGGGACGATAATTGGATGGGAGGGATTTGTCACCCTTTTTAGGAACTGGCTGGATATGAGCAAATTTCCAAGCAGAAGGAAAAACACCTTTAGAATAAGAAAGTGAAAAAAGGCGGCAAAGAATAGGAGTAAGTTCAGGAGCACAGGTTTTAAGAACAAGTGGAGAAATACCATCAGGACCTGGAGCTTTCTTAGCATCGAGATTCATCAATATCCTTCTGATATCCTTTTGACGGAAGACCACAGGAGGCATTGAATGGAGTGTGTTGGGAATGGTGGGAGGTGTTTTACCAAGATCATTAATACATGAGCTGGAAGAAAAATGGGATGCTAGCAGGTCAGCTTTATCCTTGGCTAAACTGACAACAGAACCATCTGGTTTGGACAGAGGTGGGAGCAGAGATGGGCAAAAGTTGCGGCCAATAGCTTTGGCAAGAGACCAGAATGCCCAGCTACCATTAGGGCAAGAAGCAAGTTTTCTACTCTTAGCCTGTTCAAACTCTAGTTTGGACTGATTAATAACTGCTTTACAATTGTTGCGAGCTTTGGCGTAGGCAGAAAATGAAACTGAAGAATTAGAAAACAAGCCAATTACGATATGCAACATTCTTCTCTTGGACAGCCTTAGCACATTTATTGGAAAACCAAGGTTTAGATAAAGGACGAGATTTTAAAGTGGAGTGTGGGATAAAGGATTCCATTCCTGCAAGAATAATTTCACCGACACGACCTGAGCAAACGTTGACATTAGCATTAGTAGAGGCATTTGATGCAAGAAAGCAAGCTTATGCAGCATCAGCCAAAAAATAAAACAAAAAAAAACCCACTTCCACTTCACCCCTCTGTTCGTTCAAAATACCTGTCCAGCTGAGCCTTAAACTTATTTAGGCTATCAACCTCCAACACAAGGGATGGAAGTCTGTTCCACCAACCAACCACCCGCTGGCTAAAGGCAAATTTCTGCACGTCTATCCTACATCTGTCTTTCCTCAATTTGAATTTATGCCCTCTCAGGTGATTTTTCTGAGCTAGAGGAAGAATCCCATCAGCATTGAGCATGCTTAAACCATTCAAGGCTTTATACACCTCTATCAGATCACCTCGCTGGTGCCTAGTCTCCAGACACTGTAATTTGCAAAACTTAAGCCTTTCTTCGTAAGAGCACCCCTTTGTTCCATTCACGAATCTTGTTGCCCTTCTCTGTACTCGTTCCAGCAGCTCTACATCCTTCTTGAAATGAGGCCTCCAGACCTGTATACAGTACTCTAGGTGTGGCCTGACCATCGCCTTATACAATGGAATAATCACCTCCTTATCCCTGCTGGAAAAAATTACTGTATATCATTGACAATACTCCATGAGCTACTCTTGCAGCCCGTCTGCACTGCTCAGAGAACTTCATATCTGCCTGCACAACCACCCCCAAGTCCCTTTCATTCTCTACTACTGTCAGTGTAGTACCACAGAGTTGATACGTTGCTCTGGGGTTGCTGTTTCCCATGTGTAGTACTTTACATTTGTCAATGTTAAACTTCATTTGCCACCTCTCAGCCCATCTGCTCAACCTTTCCAGATCCTGTTGCAGCAGCATAGTGTCCTTGACAACCCTGCCAACCTTTGTATCGTCTGCAAACTTGGACATTAAGCCCTATATACCATCATCAATATCATTTATAAATACAGAAAACAATAATGGACCCAACACTGAGCCCTGAGGGATTCCACTAATAACATCAGTCCACGATGAGCAGTGTCCATTGATTACCACTCTCTGTCTTCTCCCCCTCAACCACCCCTTTATCCATAGCAGCAATTTGCCTCCAATGTCACACTGCTCCAATTTGTGTAGCAGTCTTCCATGTGCAACAGTATCAAAAGCCTTTCTAAGATCCAAGTATATAATATCAAAGTTATTCCCTGCATCCAGTTCTTTTGTGACTGCATCATAGTATCCAATGAAGTTGGTCAGGCAAGACTTCCCCTTAACAAAACCATGCTGTGTCTGAACTATAACTGAAGTCTTGTCTAAATGATCCTGCAGTGCTTCTTTAACCAGTGCCTCCATTAATTTTCCTGGAACAGATGTTAAGCTCACAGGTCTATAATTACTTGTATCAGCCTTTGATCCTCCTTTGTGAATTGGGGTCACATTTGCACATTTCCAGTCTATGGGTACCTCCCCTGAGTCCAAGGAAGCTCTCATAATTATGGCTAAGGGTTTGCTTACTTCCTTTGCTGCCTCCTTTAATATAACTGGATAGATCCCATCCACCCCGGGTGCCTTTCTTGTGTTTATCTTCAACAGTTTCTCCTCCACTTTACTCCCAGTTATTTCAAGATTCTGTAGCTTACTGCTAGAGTTGAATACACCTCTGGCATTCCCCTCGCTGAATAACTCCTCATGTGTGAATGTCGATGCAAAATATTCATTTAGTTTGTTACTACCTGAGCAGGATCATCAACACTTGACCCATCAATATCAAGTGGACCAATCTGATTCATCCCCTTCCTTCTAGAGTTTACATAAGTAAAGAACTCTTTGCTGTTTTTCTTTGCATCCCTTGCCAAGGATTTCTCGTAATCTGCCTTCGCCTGCCTAACCTCCTTTGTAACTTGGTTGCATATCAACTTGTGTCTATCATAGGCTTCTGTGTCATGTGTTAATTTGTATGTATCCCATGCATTTTTCTTCTCTGCCATATGCCTCATTAGTTCATCTGACATCCATTTTGGCCTAAACCTTGAACAATATTTCTTAGTTGGTATGTAAAGCCTAGTAGCTTCCAAGATAAGTTCTTTGAATGCTTCCCATTTTGAATTTGCTGTTGGTAACATCATCAGTTGGTCCCACTGTATAGAATTTAAATACTGTCTCAGTCCATCGTAGTCGCCTTTACGGAAGCAATAACTCTTCCCTTTACCCCTAATGGTAGTTACCTCTTTGAGTAAATCCCACTTCAGCACACTGTGATCACTGCCACCTAGTGGTTCATTTATCTGCAGATTCTTAATGCATGAAGAATCACTGCTGATACTCAAATCAAGAGTATTACTCCCTCTAGTTGCCTCCCGAACATGCTGATGTAGAAAACAATCATCCAATAAATCCACAAAAGTCCTGCTAGTGTGTGAGTAACCAGCCCCCAAATTCCAGTCAATATCTGGGAAATTAAAATCTCCCATTATAAGACACTCTGATTTACTGGCCCACTCTATTTCCCTGTACAGTTCTTATTATACTCATCAGAGTCATTAGGCCTATAGCACACTCCTACTCTCAATTTTGATCTCCCAATGTTTATGTCACACCAAACTGACTCCACACTGCACTGTCCAGCAATGTCGACTGGCTTCACTTCCTTGGTTTTTATGTGTTTCTTAACTAATAGCATAACCCCTCCTCCCTTCCTATCCTGTCTATCCTTTCTGTAGACGTTGTACTCCCCAAATTGCAGTTCTGCATCCCTTATATCTGTGTGACACCACGTCTCTGATATCCCAACAATATCTGCCTTTGATGTTTTGAGCAATACCTCAAATTTATCAATTTTATTTACTAAACTCCTAGCATTGGTGTACATGCAAGTATACCTGCACCTGTTTCTATTCTTAGCTACCCTAACACAACCCATGTGTTTACTTGTACCGCAATGGCTCCCAGCAATCTCTGAAATACCATGCATCTTTTTTTTCAGGCTTCTGCTCATTCTAATAGAAGCAGTGCAAGAATCTCTTTCACCTCTGCCAGTGGCTACTGTCAATATATTGGTCTTTGTCTCCCCCCAAGCTAGCAGTTTTCCGACCCACCTAACACTGGGTGTTAGGTGGGTCGGAAAACTGCTAGCTTGGTGGGAGACATCAGAACTTTTGAAACAGTAATCCGACCAAGGAAAAGAAGAAAAGAAGTCTCGCAGGTCATCCCATTTTGCATTCTTGTAATGCCAAACAACACGAGGTTGGGAATAGCCTTGAGATAAAGGTTCCATTGGAGAAGAGACAATCACCAAGTTGTGATCTGAAGTGCCTAAAGGAGCTCTCATTTCGACCGTGTACTTAGAAGGGTTGTTTGTGAGAAAAAGATCAAGTGTATTGGCTGTATGATTAGGATTGTCCGGTATTCTTGTAGGTAAATGAACAATCTGTGCTAGGTCATTAGTAATTGCAAAAGCCTCAGCATCTCGACCTGCTGGGTCGGTGTGACTAGAAAACGGAAGCCAGCTGGGGTTGTTAACATTAAAATCACCAAGGAAAATTACCTCACTGTTAGGAGAGTTGGACTGGAGAAAGTCAAGTTGCAACGAGAGGAAGTCAAAGAGCTCCAAGTGATTAGTCGAGTTGGGAGAACGGTAGAGACAACAGATGAATTTGACACTATAGCCAGAGCAATGAGGTAGAGAGATTTTAAGCCAGAGAAGAAGATCAAAGAGAGGAGATTCCAAATTGCCAAGTCTCTGACAGGGAATATCAGAACGGACATATGCACAAGTACCACCTTTGAGGCGAAAGGAATCATACAGCGAATAATTTGGGCATCTGAGATGAGCAGTAGTTGAATCAACCGATAACTGAGATTCTGTCAGAAAAAGTACATGAGGTTTGGCAGACTGCAAGTGGAAATGGACATCGTTGAGATTAGAATTGAGACCACGTATATTTGTGAAATGAATTAGGAAGTCCTTGGGAGGTTTAGATCTTTTCGCAGATAAGCTTGCTCTATTAGTTTGACAATTCATGGTGTATTCAATAGTAAGAAAAAGTGGGTGGGACATGCTGTATGAAGTAATGAAATTTTTGGATATGGCGTACATGTGGTAAGAATATACCCAGATCCTTGACATAACGTGGCCTCAACAATGCTCCCCGCATACACACTACTCGGACTCCCTCCAATCACTATCTGGCAGAGTAGAGGTAGCAAGATTATACACTAGCTGATCCGGAAGCCTCCTAGAGAGTTACCAATAGGTCCGGTCCGGTGTACTAACTAGCGGCCGGCCTGCAAAAACCGTTTTAGAGCTGTACCCTCGAAATGTAAGGAATATTGGATCTCGCCACAACGTTCATCATAACCTCAAAAGTCATCAATCATACTGCATGATGGAAGAGATAGGGAAGGGTTGACCGGAACTTAGCTCTAGAGACTAAACATGGGTTCCACCACTTCAAGCCTCCAATAAGCAAAGTGGTGGTATTTCAGCGGTTGATGAGAGTCATCTTCCACCATCTTCCACTTGTAGGTCGTTTAGCATTTGTGTATTTTTAAACTGAACGAGGAGCTAGCCCGTTAAGCTACCGCCGACTTAGCTCTCTGGGTCATCGGGACACGCAAGCCCCCTCACCCCACCGCGACAAGGTCCAATTATGGTGCTCCAGTTTATAATTCTGCCCGAAGGAGTGTATGATGCTGGCTGGATCCTATACAACACAATGCACTGCAGATTGCACTTTGTGTTTATAGGATATCTCCAACTTATAGTCTATATATTGAAGCTCAGACCTCCCTCTGTACCTCTGCAGAAGAATGCTATTACTTAAATATGCAGCAAAAATATAAAGTTGCTCTCTGCATCCTATTCAGCCATACCTCTTTAACCCACCACCACCACTACTCAATCTCTATAGAAATAAACCAAGTAAAATATGACCAGCAGGCCTATGGCTCCTTGAAGTATCACAGAATTGGAATGTTCCTCTCCATAATAGGCAACAGGTAAAGAATTACTCTCACCCACTATGGACTAACCCCTTTCCTCAACTGACTTGTGATACTTATTTTCTTCAATGGGGAAAGAATCGTCTACTGATTCTGAATGTGGAACAATGAATGTCGGTGCTAGCCATATTCAAAACTACTCTGACTTCTTGCAAATATATGCAGATAGTTCCAAATCTGCTTCAACCATTGGAGCAGTGTTTCCTCTGCTATTATATCATCTTCTCCCCCCCCCCTCCCGAGTACAGCAACTTTTCAGCAGAACTACATGAAATATAATTTGCTCTAAAAAATTTGACTCTTTACCCATCTGCAAAATATTTAGTTTACAATGACCCTTTCAGCTCAATTAGAGCAATGCAAAATCCTTCTCATGAGGCTCACCCTGTTTTAAACCAAATCAAGAGTTTGCCAGAGCAAATTGAAGATCGTCAGCAACTATTGAACTTTTGCTAAAATAATAAACTTTTCCAGTTGAAACAGGACCCAAAATTTTAGTACTCGAGCATTCAGACAGTGCGACAAGAAGAAGTGGTACCTCACACGGATAAGAATAGGACACTCACCTGATTCACCTCCATCTACTCACAGGCGATGATCATCCTCAGTATGCACACTGTTCAGAACATCTAACAGTCAAACATATTTTGATTGACCATCCACACTATCAGTAACATCGAACTTCAATACTTCATTCTCTGGCTAATTTCGGAGAACTGATGACATTATATCATATCATTGGAGAGGAGGCAAATATTAATGAACTTCTCTGTTTTTTTGAAACAAATTGGAATGTATGATCGATTATGATAGTTTCTGAACTGAAATGAAAGCACACTATAGCCAGAGCAGCTTGTGTGCGATTAAGTGCACACACACACACACACACACACTGTACATTTTTGATGTGACACCTTGTTTATAGATTACAATAATGAGCATTTAGACCTGGTGCATTTTGGCCTAAGCTGCCCATATAAAGTCAAATAACCAACCAACAACTAACCTCTAATAATTTGACTGGCTCTCCCATAAATTTATTCAAACTATCCCTTTCACAACACCAGATGGAAGTTTGAGGGGTCTAGTTTTCACACACTGTAATTTGAAGAACTGAAGCCTTTCTTGGGAACAGCATCCTTTTTCTCCCCCTCGCTAATCTCATTGCCCTCTCTGACCCCCTTTCATCATATGCACATCCTTCCTTAAAATGAGGCTTCCAGACCTGTTTGCAGTACTCAAGATGTGGCCTGACCGTCATATTATACGTCAGGATAATTGCCTCGTTCTTCCTACAGGCAAAATTTTTTATATCATTGACAAACCCTATGAGCTGTCTTAGCAGCCTGTCTACACTGTTCAGAGAATTTCATGTTTGACTGCTTAATTATTCCCTTGTCTTTTCCATTCTCCACCATCTTGTGTGGTATAACATAGTTTGTTACTTTATTTTGTCATTGTTAAACTTAAATTTCTGATACTAGAAAGATTAGATACTCATGTATCTAATCTTTCTAGATCTTGTTGCTGTAGCATATCCTGATTACTGTCATTAACCACCATTCCAATGTTTTTACCTTCTGCAAATTTCGACATTAAACCTGATTATCTCTTAATGATGTCTCATCATATAATTTATGAAAACAACAATGGATAGAATCAAACCCTGTGGGAAATCACTAATAATATTAGTCCAAAAAAAGCAGTTCCCGCTGATAACCACCTTCTGTCTTCTCCCACTGAACCATCACTTTATACATAGCAGTAACATACCCATAATGCCACACTTCTCTAGTTTTGTACAGTAGTCTTTTATGTGCAACAGTAGTCTATTGTGTTCAAAACCTTTTTTGAAATCTAATTTCAAAAAAGCTTTAATACTGTTGCACATAACTGCTGTACAAACTGGAGATCTGAAATCTAATATATAATGTCAAAATTATTTTGTGCATCCAGTTCCTTTGTTATTTTCAGGGTCGCATTAATGCTATGGTCAAACCGGACATGGCCTGGGACTTCACCCAAAGAGGGGCCTCATTTTCAGTGTAAATATTTTCTAAAGTAGCGATAAAAATGTGTAATAATAATAATAATAATAGTTTCTACAGATCACAGAAATATATTTATCAATGTATGGGTGAATAAACCTCTCTAAAAACAAGTTTTTTTTAAAAACCAGAGTAATATTTGTATGTGTGTAATATATATATATTACACACATACATACAAATTTCTACAGGGATGGGATACACTTAAATAGAAAGGGTGCAAGAATATTTGCTGATGCTATCGAGGCAGAGTTAGATAGGGTGGAAAACTGCTAGCTTGGAGGGATGCACGGACTAATAGATTAACAGTAGTCACTGCAGAGGTAAAAGTGATTCTTGCACTACTTCTATTGAAATGCAATTGAGCAGCAGCCTGGAAAGCAAGGCAATGGGGATTTCCAGGACTGCTGGGAGTCATAGTGGAACAAGTAAATACATTGGCTATGTTAGGGTAACTAAGAGTAGAAACTGGTGCATGTATACTTGCATGTACACCAATACTAGGAGTATAGTTAATAAATTCGATGAGCTTGAAGTGCTAATTAAGACATCAAAGGCAGATATTGTTGGGATATCAGAGACATGATGTCACACGGACATAAGCAGAACTGGAATTTGGGGAGTAAAATGTGTACAGAAAGGGAGGAGGGGTTATGCTGTTAGTTAAGAAACACATAAAATTTAAGGAAGTGTATCCAATTGGTGTTGGTGGACAATGCAATGTTCAGTCTGTTTGGTGTGACATAAGCACTGGGAAATGAAATATGAGAGTAGGTGTGTGTTATAGGCCAAATGAATCTGATGAGTATAATCAGCAATTGTGCAGAGAAATAGAGTGGGCCAGTAAATCAGAGTGTCTTATAATGGGGGATTTTAATTTCCCAGAGATTGATTGGAATTTATGAGTTGGTCACTCACACACTAGCAAGGCTTTTGTGGATTTATTGGATGATTGATTTCTACAGCAGCATGTTCGTGAGGCAACTAGAGGGAGTAATACTCTTGATCTAATTATCACTAGTGATTCTTCATGCATCAAGAATCTGCAGATAAAGGAACCACTAGGTGGCACTGATCACAGTGTGCTGAAGTGGGATTTACTCAAAGAGGTAACTACCATCAAGGGTAAAGGGAAGAGTTTTTGCTTTCATAAAGGTGACTACGGTGGTCTAAGACAGTATTATAATTCTATATGGTGGGACCAACTGATGATGTTACCAATAGCAAATTCAAAATGGGAAGCATTCAAAGAATTAATCTTGGAAGCTATTAGGCTTTTCATACCAACAAAGAAATATTGTTTAAGATTTAGGCCTAAATGGATGTCAGATGAACTAATTAGACATGTGATAGAGAAGAAAAATGCATAGGACACGTATAAATTAACATGTGACACAGAAGCCTATGATAGATATAAGCTGGTCTGTAACCCAGTTACAAAGGAGGTTAGGCAGGCGAAGGCAGATTATGAGAAATCTTTGGCAAAGGATGCAAAGAAAAACAGCAAAGAGTTCTTTACTTATGTAAACTCTAGAAGGAAAGGGTTGAATCAGTTTGGTCCACTTGATATCGATGGTTCAACTGTTGATGATCCTGCTCAGGTAGCTAACAAACTAAATGAATATTTTGCATCTACATTCACACATGAGGAGTTATTCAGAGAGGGAAATGTTAGAGGTGTATTCAGGGAGGGAAACGTTAGAGGTGTATTCAACTCTGGCAGTAAGCTAGATATCTTGTAATAACTGAGAGCAAAGTGGAGGAGAAATTGTTGAAGATAAACATAAAAAAGGCACCTGGGGATAATGAAATCTATCCAGTTATATTAAAGGAGGTGGCAAAGGAACTAAGCAAACCCTTAGCCATAATTATGACAGTTTCTTTGACCCAGGGGAGGTACCCATGGACTGGAGATGTGCAAATGTGATCCCAATCCACAAATGAGGATCAAAAGGAGACACAGATAATTACAGACCTGTTAGTTTAACTTCTGTTGCAGGGAAATTAATGGAGCCACTGGTTAAAGAAGCATTGCAGGATCATCTAGACAAGACTTGAGTTATAGTTCGGACCCAGCATGGGTTTGTTAAGGGGAAGTCTTGTCTGACTAATTTGTTTGGATACTATGAAGTAGTCACAAAGGAACTGGATGCGAAGAATAACTTTGATATCATATATTTGGATATTAGAAAGGCCTTTGATACTGTTGCACGTGGAAGACTGCTGCACAAATTGGAGCAGTGTGGCATTGGAGGCAAATTGTTGCTATGGATAAAGGGATGGTCGAGTGGGAGAAGACAGAGAGTGGTAATCAATGGACACTGCTCTTTGTGGACTAATGTTTTTAGTAGAGTCCCTTAGGGTTCAGTGTTGGGTTCATTATTATTTTCTGTATTTATAAATGATATTGATGAGGGTATATCAGGGTTAATGTCCAAGTTTGCAGATGATACGAAGGTTGGCAGGGTTGTTAATGACAATTATGACAGTTCACTGCTGCAACAGGATCTAGAAAAGTTGAGCAGATGGGCTAAGAGGTGGCAAATGAAGTTTAACATTGACTAATATAAAGTACTACATATGGGAAGCTGTAATCCCAGAGTAAGGTATCAACTCTCTGGTACCAAAGTATCAACTCTCTGGTACCAAACTGACAGTGGTAGAGAATTAAACGGACCTGGGGGTAATTGAGCAGGCAGATATGAAGTTTTCTGAGAAGTGCAGACACCATGAGCTACTCTGCAAGAGTAGCTCATGGTGTCTTGTCAATGATATACAGGAATTTTTCTAAAAGGGATAAGGAGGTGATTATCCCCTTGTATAAGGCAATGGTCAGGCCACACTGAGTACTGTATGCAGGTCTGGAGGCCTCATTTTAAGAAGGATGTAGAGCTGTTGGAACGAGTACAGAGAAGGGCAACAAGATTAGTTAAAAGAACAAAGGGTTGCTCTTACGAAGAAAGGCTTAAGTTTTGCAAATTACAGTGTCTGGAGACTAGGCACCTGCGAGGTGACCTGATTGAGGTGTGTAAAGCCTTTAATGGTTTGAGCATGCTCACTGCTGATGAGATTCTTCCTCTTGCTCAGAATAATCACCTGAGAGGGCATAAATTCAAATTAAGGAAATTCGGTTGTAGGATAGATGTGCGGAAGTTTGCCTTTAGCCAGCAGGTGGTTGATTGCTGAAACAAACTTCCATCTGTCATTGTAGAAGTTGATAGCTTAAATAGATTCAAGGCAGAACTTGACAAACATTTGTAGTGAGGGGATGGGTGAAATGAGGGTTTTTTTTTTTTTTTTTTGGCTGATGCTATTTAAGCTTGCTTTCATTTATCATGTGCCCCTGCTAATGCTAATGCTATATATATTAAAGGGCCCTCAAATTTAAATATGGCCAGGGGCCTATTTCATCCCTAACTAAAAATTTTGGCATGAGAAAAGTGCTAAGATGGTGCCAAAAATTTTGAATGAAAATCAAAGGATGAATAGACATCCAAGTTTATGAAGGTGTTTTGAAAAAAATGGAAGAAAATCCAGACTTTATGTACTGTAATTACTTGTGATGAAAGTTGCCTATTCTAGTATGACTCACAAACTAAAAGACAGTCAATGCATTGGAAGACGAAACAATTCCTCAATCCAAAAACAAACAATGTCAAAATCAAAAGTGAAAACCATGCTTCTTTTTTCTTTGGTATTAAAGCAATTATTATAGATTAAAGGAATTGTTATGGATGAATATGTTCCACAAAATAAGTCTGCCAATGAGACATATTACACTGAAGTGCTTACAAGGCTGTGGGAAAAAAAATTGAAGGAAGAGACCTCAATTGTGGAAGGATGGTTGGATGCTCCATCAAGGACAATGCTTGTAAGGTACAAAATATTTCATTATATTTAATTTTTTACAGCAGTCTCATTATTTAATAGCCACACCTTGTATCAATAGGTTAAACCCATTCTCTCCCTCAGTTTGAAGGAACTGATGGAGAGAAGTCCTTAAGTCTGTCGCAGAAATTCTTTCAGACATGCCAGACAAGCTGTGCTTGCTACCTGGGATTCTAAAATGCTGATGGAACTGATATTCAGGTGACACTAAACTCAATACCCAATTTTGGCGAAGTCCGAATAGTCTGTGACAGCCAAATCCTTTGTTGCACCTTCATGATTGTGAGACTGTTAGTAATCCTGGGTATAACCCCCATGCACAAGCACACTGTGGGTAACCACTCAGGTGTGAGCCAATGTAGCCACACCTTGTATCAATAGGTTAAACCCATTCTCTTCCTCAGTTTGAAGGAACTGATGGAGAGAAGTCCTTAAGGGGTTGAGGTGTGGCATCCACACCACATGGAGGAATGCCACCCCTCTGTGTTACCAGGCAATACTAGGTGGTAGATGACTCTCATCATCTAGGGCAATACCACCACTTTGCTTATTGGAGGCTTGAAGTGGTGGAACCCATGTTTAGTCTCCAGAGTTAAGTTCCATCAACCCTCATCCATCTCTTCCATCTTGCAGTATGATTGATGTTTTTTGATGATAAACACCATGGCGAGATCCAGTGGTGACTAAATTACATTTCGAGAATACAGTTCTAAAACTGTGTTCGCAGGCCAGTTGCTAGTTAGTACACTGAACTGAACCAATTGGTAACTCTCTAGGAGGCTTCCGGATCACCTAGTGTATAATCTTCTTGCTCACTCTACTCTGCAAGATTCAGAGTGGAGGGAGTCTGAATAGTGTGTATATGTGGGGGATTTGTCAAGGCCACGTTATGTCAAGGATCTGGGTATATTCTTAGCATGTGTATGCCATTTTCCAAAATTTCATTATTTCATACAGCATGTCCCCAACCCCCCAAACCATTGACTACAACATGGATCATCAAACTAATAGAGCGAACTTATCTGCAAAAAGATCTAAACCTCCAAAACACTTCCTAGTTCATTTCACAAATATACGTGGTCTCAGTTCTAATCTCGGTGATGTCCATTTCCACTTACAGTCTGCCAAACCCCATGTATTTTTTCGGACAGAATCCCATTTATCGGTCGATTCAACTACTGCTCATCTCATTTGCCCAAATTATTCACTCTAAGATTCCTTTTACCTCAAAGGTGGTACTTGTGCATATGTTCGTTCCGATATTCTCTGTCAGAGCCTTGGTAATTTGGAATCTCCTCTTTTCGATGTTCTCTGGCTTAAAATCTCCCTACCTCATTCTGACAAATTCATCTGTTGTCTGTACCGTTCTCCCAATTCCACTAATCACTTGGAACTCTTTAACTTCCTCTCTTTGCAACTTGACTTTCTCCAGTCCAACTTTCCTAACAATGAGGTAATTTTCCTTGGTGATTTTAATGTTCACAACTTCAGCTGGCTTCTGTTTTCTAGTCACACAGTATCAGTTGGTCGAGATGCTGAGGCTTTTGCAATTACTGATGACCATGCACAGATTGTTCACTTACCTACCAGAATACTGGACAATCCTAACCATACAGCCAACATGCTTGATATTTTTCTCCTAAACAACCCTTCTAAGTACATGGTCGAAGTGAGAGGTCCTTTAGGCACTTCAGATCACAACTTGGTGATTGTCTCCTCTCCAATGGAGCATTTATCTCATGGCTGTTCTCAACCTCATGTTGTTTGGCATTACAAGAATGCAAAATGGGATGACCTGTGCGATTCATTTTCTTCTTTTCCTTGGTTGGGTTACTGTTTCAAAACTTCTGATGTCAACGCTTGTTCATATCGTGCCAGTGAAATTATTCTTGCAGGAATGGAATCTTTTATCCCACACTCCACTTTAAAATCTCGTCCTTTATCTAAACCTTGGTTTTCCAATAAATGTGCTAAGGCTGTTCAAGAGATGAATTTTGCATATCATAATTGGGTTGTTTCCAATTCTTCAGTTTCATTTTCTGCATACACCAAAAGCTCACAACAATTGTAAAGCAGTTATTAATCAGTCCAAACTAGAGTTTGAACAGGCTAAGAGTAGAAAAATTGCTTCTTGCCCTAATGGTAGCCGAGCATTCTGGTCTCTTGCCACAGGTATTGGCCTCAGCTTTTGCTCATCTCTGCTCCCACCTATATCAAAACCAGATGTTTCCATTGTCACTTCAGCCAAGGATAAAGGTAACCTACTAGCATCCCATTTTTCTTCAACTCATGTATTAATGAACTTTGTAAAACAACTCCCACCATTCCCAGCATGCTCCATTCAGTGCCTCCTGTGGTCTTCTGTCAAAAGGATGTCATAAGGATTTTACGAATCTTTATTCTAAGAAAGCTCCAGGTCCTGATGATATTTCTCCGCTTGTTCTCGAAACCCGCACTCCTGAACTTACTCCTGTGCTTTGCTGCCTTTTTTCACTTTAATATTCCAAAAGTGTTTTTCCTTCTGCTTAGAAATTTGCTCATATCCAGCCAGTTCCTAAAAAGGGTGACAAATCCCTACCATCCAATTATCATTCCATTGAATTACTTCCACTTTTTCTAAAGTAATGGAGAAATCAATTAACCATCTACTCTTAAACTACCTAGAAACCTTCCATGTGATCAACGATTGCCAGTATGGATCCTGTTAGTGTTGATCCACTGGTGATATTCTGGCTTATGTTACCCATTTATGGACAAATTCAATGGTAAAGTTTGGTGAAACACAATCACTTGCTCTTGACATCTCAAAGGCTTTTGATCTTGCTTAGTATAAAGGTCTTCTAAACAAGCTTCCATCTTATGGTTTGCCAACTGTTTTTTGTAATTGGTTATCCAGATTTGTCTCTGATTGTTCACTAAGGCTGGTGGTAGATGGCTCTCTGTCTTCTGACTTCTCCACTAATGCTGATGTCCCGTAAGGTTCAGTTCTTTCCCCCCACTCTTTTCCTCTTGTATATTAATGACTTTCTTCCATTTGCCGGAAATCCTATCCATAATTTTGCTGATGATAGCACATTGCATTCCATTTTCCAGTTTGAGAGACCTTGCCCTGCTCAATCAGCTTCAACTTCTCGAATATCCGCTATTGATTCCTTAAATTCTGATCTCCTGGTAATTCAACAGTGGGGCCAGGACAACTTAGTTGATTTCAATCCTTCTAAAGCTCAGTCCTGTCTTATTTCTTGCAAAAAGGATTCTTCTGCTCCTATGGTTATCTTTGGTGACACTCCGATTTCTAGGCAAGATTATATATCTCTTTTGAGGATTACCCTGATTTCTAATCTCTCTTGGCACAAAAAAAAAAAAAAAAAACATTACAAATACCGGTAGTTCCCGAATTTACAAGTTAATTCATTCCTATCACGTGCTCTTAAAGCAAAAATTCGTAAAGTGGGAATTTATTTCACTTAGGTATAATGTTAAAAATAGGGGTTACATTCTCAGCAATGAAATTAGTTTATAAGTATAAACAATTATTGATTTATCCAAAGAAATGAAAGCGTAGCCTGTAAAATCAAGCAAATTATAATAATAAAGAAATTATTTATGACTTACAAATGTTAAAGAATGTTTATTCTTCATTATCATAATTGACTAAATGCACACTCACTGATCACTCATTATTGGTTCGGCATTTGTTGATTTGTTGCACAAGTAGTTGTCTTCTTCAGAAATGCTTCAAGAGGCATTTGTTTCCAAAATCTTCTCTTTTCTTTATAAATTTCAATAGCATGCATAAGCATTTTTTAACAGAACGCACAAATTGCAACTAACATGATTTGCTTAGAGTAACAAATTTTCAAAGCTTAAAAAAAAAAAGGAATTAAGAGAAGATTTTAAAAATTTTTTGTTTTTTTATAGGTTTGAAGATTTCAGTAAAGGGGAAACACATTTCACCATAATAATGTAAAAAAAAACACAATTCCAGCTATTTTCGCAAATGAATAACATGGACTTTACTACCCATTTATAACTGTTTGCAGTAACAGAAAAGCCCAATAAACTGGAAAGTGCAAATTGTTTTGTGGTCGTGACCTCCAGAAATGTGCTTTAGAAAAATATCACAAAGCCGTTCAAAATTGGTTCTTATGGCAGAACATATTATAATGATGAATTGGTAACTAATACAGTTTACACTAAAAAAATGAGTTAGAGCGTTAATATAGCGAAAACTTCAACTTCTGAGGTCGGGGAACGAATTACTAAAAAACAATGTGTTTTTTGGGTTCACATTACGATATTTTCATGATACGATGGTGTCTCTGGAATGGATTAATATCGTAAAGTGGGGGTACACTGTATTGTATAGCTACGTGCATGGTTTGAAATGCGGTATTTATGAATGTTTAACATTCATTTTTTGCAATTAACGTTCATATTTTCGATTTTGTTGATACTTGATACTTGAAAAAAAAAACTCGTAAACTCGGGAACTTGTAAAGTGTGAACTGCTGGTATTACTTCCTCTATATCTAAAAAATGTGGTTTTCTCTTTCGCTCTTGGCATTACTTTTCCTCCAAACAACTGTTTACTCTGTATAAATTGCAAATCCATCCTACCATGGAATATTGTTCCCACATCTGAGGCGGTGCTCCCAAAACCTCTCTCAGGCTTCTAGATTCCATTCAGAAGAGGGGAGTTAGGTTAATTAATGACTCGTCTCTAACAGAGTCTCTCCACTCTCTGTATCATAGACATACTGTTTCTGCTGCATGCCTTTTCTACAGATACTTCCTTGGGCACTGTTCTTCTGAATTGGCTTCTGTAATTCCTGCTGTCTCTTTCAAAACAGTCCTAACACGTGCGGCCACCAGCCAACATCCATTTACTGTCCAACTTTAAACTCACAGAACAAACTTTTTATCTTCCTCGTTTATTCATTCAACTGCTGTTTTCTGGAACAACCTTCCTTCATATGTATTTTTTGAAAACTACAGTCTACTGAAGTTCAAGTCTAAAGTCAACAAATATCTTCTTTCGTCTTTTCAACCTCCAACCCTTGCACAGTACTAAGTACTATAGGTTCTAATACCTCTTGTGTGTGGGGTTTTCATTAAAAAAAAAAAAAGAAAGTTCCCCTATCCCCTTCCAAAAAAGTATTGCTATACGAATCTCATCTCATACATGGTTACCCATCACATGTAAACAAGTTTTGTTAAACACGTCTTTTGAAGAGTTTGGAAGCTCAGAAACATTGAGGTAAAAAAAAAAAAAAACATTGAGGTACTTTTTTATAATCAAATTTATCTGAGTCTTAATTCATATTCCAGGTACATTTGATTATAACAAAATAATTAAAATTTAAAAAATTTAAAAATTTACTTGAAATATAATTTATTCAAACTACCCACTTTTGCCTACTCCAGCTGGACATTTATTCTAACAATTACTTGCCCTCTGCCTGAAAGCAAATTGTCTCATATCTTTTTCAATTTAAATTTATGTCCCTTTGTGTGTATGCCATTCAGGAAAGATCAAAGATGCCATCACCATTTAAATTACTCAACCCACTTGAACTCCTTAAACCTTCAACCTTAGGTCTTTTGCAGTTTCCTGGTTTACAGTTGCAATTTACAGAACCCAGTTTTTTCTTGGTAAGATGACTGTTTGTGCTCCTGACTAATCTTGTTACTCTTCTTTGAATCCATTCCAGAAGAAGAACTATATCCTTATTAAAATAACGATTTCTAATCTCTGTATGGTATTCAAGATATGGCCGGACCATTGCCTCACAACAAGATAATCACCTGTTTGTCCCAGCTGGTTGAATTTCTGTACATCATTGACAGAACACATGAACTGCTATAGCAGCAGCTCTGCACTGCTTGAAGAACTTCATATCAGACTGTACAATTATCCCTGGTCTTTTTTATTCTCCAACTACCTTGAGTTTGCTACTACACAATATGTTATTTGTAATTACTGTTATCCAAATGCAGGGTACTGCATTTCAGTAACAGTAATTACCCAATTGCTATTTTTCAGCTCATATTCTTAATTTTTCTGGGCCATTTTGAAAATAGCATATCCTGATTAATGTTGTTAATCACCCTCTACAGCCTCATATCAGGATCTTCAAACTCTTTAACTTCTGAGCTAAGGGTTAAAAATGATTTTTTTTTTTGCATAACCCAAAAATGTCTGAAAAAAGGGAATATGTGCGCAGAATTCATGGTGGAATTTTTTTGCTAAAATATTCTCCTGAATATAGATAAACAGCTATATTTTGAGTTTATATGTATGTATATTTTGAGCATTAGAATTTACTTACAGTGAAGTATATTTTGTTTATAGGTTATTCCCTATCTAGTGGCAATTTCTTTAAAGTGGGGCAGATGTTTATAGTAGTAGGAGCTCCTAGAGATGGCAATAATAAAGGACGGGTAAGAGTAAAATAATCTAGATCAGTGATATTCAACTGGTAAATTACACTTGTTTGATCTGAGAAAAAAAATTTTATATTCTAAATCAGTTTATTGATTTTCCCTGGAGGAGGAGCACACCTTAATGCAGGTAATGAAAATAAAGAAAACACATATACACTAAATGCACTTACCTATGTAGATTATGATGTTTTTAAACTACATAACAACCTGGGGATCCTCTTGAATGGACATTAACTGATAAAATAAATTTACATAATGGAAAATATATATATAAAAAACATAAAACAGACATAATTCATAATTTTAACTGGAAGAATTAAGTTGTGACCTAGGTTAGTCACTGACCTACATCACTAGAATCATTTGTACCTTGATAATACAGAAGAACAAAGAAGTCCTGTTGATTCTGGCAGCCATCAGAGAATGTAGTTATTTTTGTGAGCTGTCCTGGTACTGTTGAGCTATTCTTATGGCTTTCATGGAAATGCTAAAATTATGGGGATCTACTTGAATGGTGATCTGGAAGTGGGAGATTGGTTGCTGATTTTTTTTAAACACATTTTTTCCTTTTCATTTTCTGGGAATAATTTTTGTGGATATAGAAAACTTCAGTGAACTGTCTTTCTTTTTTTTTTTTGTTCGATTCTATATCAGAGAGTAGTTTCAAAGCCTTATTACTATCCTCCCTACCCCCATCTTAAAATAACTGTAATAGGGATACGGAGTAGTGTAAGATGTAATGCATCATATACAAAGGGTAAGGTGTATATACAATTGTCTTATTATATATCATTCAGGGGAGTATGACACCCATCATTTTTATGACACCAAATCGGGCACCATGTCTCATGGGTTGAGATTTTTTGCAGCATAATTTTGTTAATTTGTGTATAGGCAGCCCTCACAGGCTCTTCAACTGTTCTTTGTCTTATATCCTTCTTTGGATACATAATCCTTGATAATGTTCCCCAGAACGGTATCACGGGTGGAGAAATCAGTATGTCTGGGAGGCCAGTCAGTTGGCATTTCAAATGTGCTGATGCTTTCTGTCTGCACCTGTCTCCATACATATCATATAAGAATTTCTGACATGGATGGCTTAGTGGGCAGGGACTTTACCCTGTTTGTGCCCTGAGTGTCAAGTGATAGTTTCCAAGCGATCTCTCTAGTGTGATTTTCTGGTGTTTTCCATAGGACAAATATTAGCTTCTTTTTGTAAACCCTTCTCCACTCGCAACCTTACTGCTGACTGCTCACAATGTTACTTCCTTCCCCTGCTAGCAATGTCACTGCTAAACTGTCTAGCAATGTACTTCTCTCCTTTTATGATTGCTTGGTCACTGGTTGGTACCACTCCTACCTCTTCATGGTGGCTGATCATCTGGGTTGGAAAATTCAACCCTCAGGGCCAAAAGGATAAAATGGATGTTAATGATTTTCTGTGTGTAAAGCTGAAGAGCACTCAAGAAAACAATCATTAAATGGATCCTGAGTTTTCTCCTTTGAAAAGACTACAACAGGATGCAAACAAGAATCTCCAGCTTTCTTAATAATCCATTCTCTGTCATGCACAACCTGCTAGCAAGCTTCCCTTTCATTATGCAAAGATGCTTGGAAAATGCAGCTGCATCACCAAAAATGGTGAAATTTCTCCAATCTAGGGACTTGCTAATAGAAGGTGTCACTCAAGACACTCTGAGCCGATTGGAATTCTGCTTGGAATTCAAGGAGAATTCCAATTCAAGTAACCCCATGACTCAAATGAATTCTTCCGAGAGAGTGATCACTGAATGGAATCTATTAAACATTTTTGAAGAAGAAAAAGATCAAACTTAACTCAGTAAAAAGAATAGTGGTACGAAAAGACAGAGCCTTAGTCCAAACACGTAGCATAATTTTAACCTTAAGTACACCAAATTTGCCAACTTAAATCAATACAAGTTATTTAAACTGCCCGTATGGCCCTATATCCTGAACCTGCTAAGATATTACAAATGCCAGAAATTTGGTCATTCCCAGACAGAATGCCATGGAGAGGCTACATTTCCAAACTGAGAGTGAAAAACTCTTGCAAATTCAAGGCTTCAACCCCACATTGTCCTAATTGAAGGGCAGCCATCCAACACTGCATCAGAGGGTATCATGACTCATACAGAAATAGCTGATGGCAATTTCTTTGTGAATCATGATTTCATCTTTTATCATTATTAGAGGCATAATATGCAGGAAAGCAAGCTTATGCAGCATGCAAAAAAATAAAAAAAAAAAAAACCTCCCATTGCACCTCTCCATTTGTTCCAAATGCCTGTCCAGCTTGGCCGTAAATTTATTTAGGCTATCAACTTCCACAACAAGGGATGGAAGTCTGTTCCACAAACCAACTACCCGCTGGCTAAAGGCAAATTTCCGCACATCTATTCTAAAACTGTCTTTCCTCAATTTAAATCTGTGCCCCATCAGGTGATTATTCTGAGCAAGAGGTAGAATCCCATCAGCATTGAGCATGCTCAAACCATTCAAGGCTTTATACACCTCAATCAGATCAGCTCGCAGGTGCCAAGTCTCCAGGTGTAATTTGCAAAACTTAAGCCTTTCTTCGTAAGAGCATCCCTTTGGGCCCCAAGTGCCAAGCAATAGGGACCAAGCGACTTTTCTTAAGCGAATTCTAAAGTGATCCTTCCAAGTGATTTTGTACTGTTTCATTTCTAGCCGCTCTCTTATTCTCAGTTCATTGTAAGTGGTTCTTCACTTAGCAGATTTTAAGTAGAACCCAGGAAGGAAAATCACCTTTCTTTTTTAGGATATTTATCCATTTTCTCACTAACAAACTAATCCGCCAGCCGCTTGGTCACTAGGTGGCACTGCTCCTGCCTCCCCGTGGTGGGGCCGGAAACCTGAAAGGAAAAATAATCCTTTCAGGGCTAAAAGGAGCAACAATGGACTAGCTGTCTAGGTAAAATTTTAGAAAAAATGGTGAATGATCGGTTAACATGGTTTCTTGACTTCCATAACCTCCTTAGTCCTAGTCAATATGGTTTTCGGAAAAATAGATCAACAATAGACATAATGACAAAAGCTGAATCAAATATTCGCAATGCCTTTCTCCAAAACGAACACCTTGTAATAATATGCCTTGATATTGAAAAGGCGTTCGATACTACGTGGAGATATGGTATCCTTCATGAATTGCACAAATTAGGTCTTCGAGGCCATCTACCGAAGTTCCTTCAGAATTTCATGACTAAAAGAACTTTTCAAGTCCGCTACCATCATATTCTGTCTCTAATATACAATCAAGAACAGGGGGTCCCCCAAGGCTCAGTCCTCAGTGCAACCCTTTTTGCTATCAAAATAAATCCTGTAACAGAAGTTATTCCAGCAACAGTTGAAACCTACCTATATGCCGACGACCTCACAATATCATGTCACTCACAGAATATGCGGACAATCGAGAGGCAGCTCCAATGTGCTATTAACGAAATAGAGTCCTGGTCCATCTATAATGGATATCGAATCTCAGTACAAAAGACAGTGGCAATACACTTCTGCAGAAAACGAAAGATGCATCCTGATCCGGAACTAAGAATAAGCAATCAACAAATTCCACTCAAACAGAGTATCCGGCTACTAGGACTAATCATGGATCAAAAATTAAATTTCCTAGAACACATAAAATATCTACGTACAATGTGTTTAAAGAAATTAAACATTCTATGAGCTGTATCAGCCATGACATGGGGAGCTGATCGTTATTCACTTTTGCATGTTTATCGTGCAATGATAAGATCTAAATTAGATTATGGTTCTCCCATTTACTCCTCAGCTAGGAAAAGTGTGTTAAACTGGTTAGATCCAATTCATCACAATGCTTTACGTGTTGTTTCAGGAGCCTTCCGTACCTCACCTGTGTATAGTCTATACACAGAGATCCATGAACTCCCACTCAGTCTTCGTAGACAAGTTCTTCTTATGAACTATGCTGCGAAAGTTCAAAGCCTTTCTGGACATCCAACTTGGCAATATCTGTATAAACCGAAATGGGAAAATTTATATACGAACAAACCTAATATCTGCAAACCTGCAGGCATCCGGCTAAAAGAAATACTCTCACAATTGAACTTAAGTATGGATAAAATCTACCAAGATACCCCCACAGCCCTTCCACAGTGGAAAATCAGTTCATTTGACTGTGACATGGTCCTCATAAAATGGAAACAGAGCAATATCCCGAGTCAACATATAAAACAGCTTCATTCCTCTTATGTAACGCAATTCTCTGACTATTCTCATCTGTACACTGATGGATCCAAGATGGCCACACACGTTGGTGCTGCTGTTGTATTGCCAAACAACATAATCTCACAGTCTCTTCCAATAGAGTGCAGTATCTTTAGTGCTGAATTGTTTGCAATAAGTCTCGCCCTAGATCACATTGCCAAAACTTCCCTCGTAAAAAGTATCATTTTCACAGACTCGTTAAGTGCAATATATGCTTTACAGACAGAAGATCATCCATCTCATCCGTATGTAAGAAAAATTCTTTCCTCCTTATCACACCTTATGAAAAACAAACAAAGAGTCAGATTCACTTGGATTCCTGGACATTCTGGAATACTCGGCAATGAATGTGCGGATGATGCTGCAAAAAATCTGTCTAACAAAAATTCTCACTTGCATAAAATACCGCTCAACGACTTTAAAAACATCAATCGAAAAGCCTCTGAAAATATATGGACGCAGACCTGGAAATCTCAAACAAACAATAAATTATACCAAATCAAACAACAGCAGAAATCCTGGAAATCAAGTTTTCGGTCAAACAGACATGAAGAGGTTATCCTTGCCCGGCTTCGCATCGGACACACATATTTAACACACTCTTACCTCCTAAGGAAAGACGATCCTCGGCAATGCCTTCAGTGTCTGACCACACTAACAGTGAAGCACATCATCTTAGAATGTCCAGGATACCAAATTGCCTGCCAATCAGCTTTCAAATCGCATTCAAATGAACTATTAAGCCTTGAACTCATTATGGGAGAAAAATCAAACTTCAGTGAACTCTTTTCATACCTCAGCTTAATAAACTTAACTAATCATATCTAATATGGTAAATCAGTAACAGTATAACAGGAAATAACAAAACTTGAACAGGCGCAATATAGCCGAAGTTGCTCTTGCGCCATTAAACCCCAAACAACAACAACAACAACAACAAGCATCCCTTTGTTCCATTCACTAATCTTGTTGCCCTTCTCTGTACTCGTTCCAGCAGCTCTACATCCTTCTTGAAATGAGGCCTCCAGACCTGAATACAGTACTCAAGGTGTGGCCTGAACATTGCCTTATACAAGGGAATAATCACCTCCTTATCCCTGCTAGAAAAGTTAGCATTAGCATTAGTAGAGACATTTGATGCAAGAAAGCAAGCTTATGCAGCATCAGCCAAAAAAAAAAAAAAAAACCCCACTTCCACTTCACCCCTCTGTTCGTTCAAAATACCTGTCCAGCTGAGCCTTAAACTTATTTAGGCTATCAACCTCCACCACAAGGGATGGAAGTCTGTTCCACCAACCAACCACCCGCTGGCTAAAGGCAAATTTCCGCACGTCTATCCTACATCTGTCTTTCCTCAATTTGAATTTATGCCCTCTCAGGTGATTATCCTGATCTAGAGGAAGAATCCCATCAGCATTGAGCATGCTCAAACCATTCAAGACCTTATACACCTCTATCAGATCACCTCGCTGGTGCCTAGTCTCCAGACACTGTAATTTGCAAAACTTAAGTCTTTCTTTGTAAGAGCACCCCTCTGTTCCACTCACTAATCTTGTTGCCCTTCTCTGTACTCTTTCCAGCAGCTCTACATTCTTCTTGAAATGAGGCCTCCAGACCTGTATACAGTACTCTAGGTGTGGCCTGACAATTGCCTTATACAAGGGAATAATCATCTCCTTATCCCTGCTGGAAAAATTCCTGTATATCATTGACAATACTCCATGAGCTACTCTTGCAGCCCATCTGCACTGCTCAGAGAACTTCATATCTGCCTGCACAACCACCCCCAAGTCCCTTTCATTCTCTACCACTGTCAGTGTAGTACCATAGAGTTGATACGTTGCTCTGGGGTTGCTGTTTCCCATGTGTAGTACTTTACATTTATAAATTTATATCATTTATAAATACAGAAAACAATAATGGACCCAACACTGAGCCCTGAGGGACTCCACTAATAACATTAGTCCACGATGAACAGTGTCCATTGATTACCACGCTCTGTCTTCTCCCCCTCAACCACCCCTTTATCCATAGCAGCAATTTGCCTCCAATGTCACACTGCTCCAATTTGTGTAGCAGTCTTCCATGTGCAACAGTATCAAAAGCCTTTCTAAGATCCAAGTATATAATATCAAAGCTATTCCCTGCATCCAGTTCTTTTGTGACTGCATCATAGTATCCAATCAAATTGGTCAGGCAAGACTTCCCCTTAACAAAACCATGCTGTGTCCGAGCTATTACTGACGTCTTGTCTAAATGATCCTGCAGTGCTTCTTTAACCAGTGCCTCCATTAATTTTCCTGGAACAGAAGTTAAGCTCACAGGTCTATAATTACTTGTGTCAGCCTTTGATCCTCCTTTGTGAATTGGGGTCACATTTGCACATTTCCAGTCTATGGGTACCTCCCCCGAGTCCAAGGAAGCTCTCATAATTATGGCTAAGGGTTTGCTTACTTCCTTTGCTGCCTCCTTTAATATAACTGGATAGATCCTGTATATCATTGATAAGACACCATGAGCAACTCTTGCAGACTGTCTGCACTGCTCAGAAAACTTCATATCTGCCTGCACAATTACCCCCAAGTCCTTTTCATTCTCTACCACTGTCAGTGTAGTAGCACAGAGTTGATACGTCACTCTGGGGTTACTGCTTCCCATATGTAGTACTTTACATTTGTCAATGTTAAACTTCATTTGCCACCTCTCAGCCTATCTGCTCAACTTTTCTAGATCCTGTTGCAGCAGTGTACTGTCATTAGTGTCCTTAATAACCCTGCCAACCTTCGTATCATCTACAAACTTGGACATTAAGCTTGATATACCATCATCAATATCATTTATAAATACAGAAAACAATAATGGACCCAGCACTGAGCCCTGAGGGGCTCCACTAATACCCAATACTGAACTGTGGGGAACTCCACTAATAACATTAGTTCACTACGAGCAGTATCCATTGATTACCACTCTGTGTCTTCTCCCACTCAACCATCCCTTTATCCATAGCAGCAATTTGCCTCTAAAGCCACACTGCTCCAATTTGTGCAGCAGTCTTCCTTGTGCAGCAGTATCAAAGGCCTTTCTAAGATCCAAATATATGATATAAAAGTTATTCTTTGCATCCAGTTCCTTTGTGACGACATCATATTATCCAATCAAATTAGTCATGCGAGACTTTCCCTTAACAAAACCATGCTGTGTCCGAGCTATAACTGAAGTCTTGTCTAGATGATCCTGTAGTGCTTCTTTAACCAGTGCCTCCATTAACTTTCCTGGAACAGAAGTAATTACTTGTGTCGCTCTTTGATCCTCCTTTGTGAATTGGAGTCACATTTGCACATCTCCAGTCCATGTGTACCTTCCATGAGTCCAAAGAAGCTCTCATAATAATGGCTAAGGGTTTACTTACTTCTTTTGCTGCCTCCTTTAATATAACTGGGTAGATCCCATCCACCCTGGGTGCCTTTTTTTATGTTTATCTCAATTTCTCCTCCACTTTCCTCTCAGTTATTACAAAATCATCTAGCTCACTGCCAGAGTTAGTTTAACTCTGGCAGTGAGCTAGATGATTTTGTAAACTAGTTCTGGCATTCCTCTCCCTGAATAACTCCTCGTGGGTAAATTTAGATGCAAAATACTCATTTGGGTTGTTAGCCACCTGAGCAGGATCATCAACAGTTGAACTATCAATATCCAGTGGACCAATTTGATTCATCCCTTGTCTTACAGACCTGTTAGTTTAACTTCTGTTCCAGGAAAATTAATGGAGGCACTGGTTAAAGAAGCATTGCAGGATCATCTAGAGTTTACATAAGTAAAGAACTCTTTGTTGTTTTTTTTTTTTTTTTTGCATCCTTTGCCAAAGATTTCTCATAATCTGCCTTTGCCTTCCTAATCTCCTTTGTGATTTGGTTACAGACCAGCTTATATCTATCATAGACTTCCATGTCGCCCATTAATTTGTAAGTATCCCATGCATTTTCTTCTCTGCCATATGCCTCATTAGTTCATCTGACATCCATTTTGGCCTAAACCTTGAACAATATTTCTTAGTTGGTATGTAAAGCCTAGTAGCTTCCAAGATAAGTTCTTTGAATGCGTCCCATTTTGAATTTGCTGTTGGTAACATCATCAGTTAGTCCCACTGTATAGAATTTAAATACTGTCTCAGTCCATCGTAGTCGCCTTTACGAAAGCAATAACCCTTCCCTTTACCCCTAATGGTAGTTACCTCTTTGAGTAAATCCCACTTCAGCACACTGTGATCACTTCCACCTAGTGGTTCCTTTATCTGCAGATTCATAATACATGAAGAATCACTACTGGTAATCAGATCAAGAGTATTACTCCCTCTAGTTGCCTCCCGAACATGCTGATGTAGAAAACAATCATCAAATAAATTCACAAAAGGCTTGCTAGTGTGAGTGACTAACCCACAAATTCCAGTCAATATCTGGGAAATTAAAATCCCCCCATTATAAGGCTCTCTAATTTACTGGCCTACTCTATTTCCCTGTTCAGTTGTTTATTATAGTCATTAGGCCTATAACATACTCCTCTCAATTTTGATCTCTCAATGCTTATGTCACACCAAACTGACTCGACACCGCACTGTCCAGCAGTGTCAATTGACTTCACTTCCTTAGATTTTATGTGTTTCTTAACTAATAGCATAACTCCTCCTCCCTTCCTATCCTGAGAGACTCCTTCCTAGAAGCAGTCTCTTCCTCCATAACTCTCCTTCCTAGAAGCAGTCTGTTTACAATTGCTCATTATACTCATCAGATTGATTAGGCCTGTAACACACACCTACTCTCATTTTTCCTTTCCTAGTTCTTATGTCACACCAAACAGAATCAATATTGCATTGTCCACCAACATCAATTGGATGCACTTATTTAGATTTTATGTGTTTCTTAACTAACAGCATGACCCTTCCTCACTTTCTGTCCTGTATATCCTTTCTGTACACATTGTACTCCCCAAATTCCAATTCTGCACTGCTATATCTGTGTGACACCACGTCTCTGATATCCCAACAATATCTGCCTTTGATATCTTGACTAGAACTTCAAGCTCATCAAATTTATTTACTATACTCCTAGCATTGGTGTACATGCAAGTATACATGCACCTGTTTCTACTCTTAGTTATCCTAACACAGCCCATGTATTTATTTGTTCCACTATAACTCCTGGAAATCTCTATTGCCTTGCTTTCCATGCTGCTGATCTTTCCAATAGAAGCAGCTGAAGAATCACTTTTGCCTCTCCCAGCAGCCACTGTTAACCTTTTAGTCTGTGTATTCCGCCCCTTTGCAGAATCTGTGGCATGTATTCCAAGGATAACTTAGTGAAAAATCAGAGCTCACCTGGAAATTCTTTTCTTTGTCACCACTGTGCAGATTGTACTGATATAAAGTTAAAATTTGGTGCATTGCCAGAAGAATTTGAGTCACCGATAAAACGGATGCTTGCCCATCGGAATAACATAACTGGGAAGTTGTCGGGGACTCAACACTCTTGTAACCTACCAAGCGAAGGGGTGATGGGGTCGTGCTTCTTATCAAAAGCAGCCTGTGTGTGTTGAAAGCATTCCCGGATTCAGAAGCTTTGCAATCTAGTGTAGAATTTGTATGGTGTGAGATAGGTGGAAGTAAAGGTATACCTGATTCGGTCCTCAGAACCGAATAACCAAGTGCAAACTGCTCTAGTTCAAAAGGACATAGTTCTGTTAGCAGACTCCATTGTCGGGAAAATGGGAAATATTTTTTGTAATAAGGATAGGACTAGAACCAGGATATGTCTGCTGGGAGCAACATTTAATTACGTCACTAAGAGATTGCCAGATTTTAAGGGGGGGGGCAAAGAGAATATTATTATTCATGTGGGGACTAATGATATTAAACACACTGATCTGATGATATTTTAGACAAATATAGACCATGATGAAGAGATGCCGCGAGTTAGGTCAGAATGTCTGTGTGTCTGCAATTCTGCCCAAGCATTGAAGGGATCGACGGTGTAGTGTCAAACAGCGTTAACTACCAAATTCTATTTTCTTTTTGTGATAACTTTAGTCTTACTCTATAAAAATAACAGTGCATATCATGTCATAGAATTGTATCTCTCTAGTACTTTACAAGTTAGCTTAGGCTGTAAGTACATTTTCGGTAAACCAAGAAAATGTGAAATGACATTTTTTTTGGTTAATTACAAAAACTTCAACTACAAAATGATTTTGTAGTTAATGTTGTTTGACACTAAACCCTCAATATGCTGAAAGTTTTGTGGATTAACTCAAGACTTGAAGGACTGTGCGAGGCTTTTGGGGAATATTTTTATCAGCTTGGTCCGCACTTGTAGGTAGAGGGAATCTGTTTTGTAGGGACAGGATATATTTAAACAGAGGTGGCGCAAGAGTTTTTGCCAGTATCATTGAGGATATCTTAAAGATTCAGGGAAACTGCTAGTTTGGGGGACACGGGTAATATAGATGCACATTTAACTGATAATATTGGTCAAAGTAACTCTTGCACGTACCTCAAGAGTTCTTGTTTGTTATTGCAACATAACATATTAGCAAGATGTTCTGAGGGAAGAAATGTTTCAAATCAGTGGGTAGCTAATGCCAGGGAAGTAAGCTTAAATGACTTCAAGGGATGTGGGTCAGGGTAGTTAACTATACAAGAACACTAAGTTTCAATTTTATACAGTAATGTCAGAAGTGTTGTTAATAAAATGAGTAAATTCAAACTGCTGGTTAGGATAAGTAACGCTGACATAACAGGGCTTACAGAAACATAGTGACCCCCGGAAATAGGGGATGATGAGTTTCAGTACAGTATGTACAATGTATTTAGGAAGGATAGGGCAGATAGTTGGGGTTGTAGGGTCGTGCTTCTTATCAAAAGCAGCTTGAGCACAATGAAAACTTTCCTGGATTCAGACGTTTCCCATGCTAGTATAAAATCTGTATGGTGTGAGATAGTTGGAAGCAAAGGTATAATGAGAGTGGGGATAATCTATAGGCTGGTGATTGTGAATATTATGATGAGAGCCTCTGCATGCAAATGGAATGGGCAAGTAAACATCAATGTTTTATTATGGGTGATTTTAATTTGCCTCTAATTGATTGGAGCAAATGGGAAGGAAACTTGACATGGGGGACAAAATTTTAAATCAACTATATGAGTGGTTCCCAAACTACTGAGATCTAAGGACCTTTTCAGAAATCAGAAAAAGGTTATGGACACCTTCAAAAATCAAAAATAGTTTTGGTATCCCACATTGTATATATATATAATAATAATAAGGGTAATATAAAGAACCATTAGAATAAGCAAATCAATCCAATAATAATACCATCAGGGACCTAAGAAATTATATTTCTTTTTCTATTTTCTTAACTGCATCGATCCTTCTTAATTTTACCTTTACGGATTTATGATTGCGCATCTTGGTCGTTTTAACTTTCTTTCTTTACTTTTTTTTATCAATAATTATAAATATATACAAAAGCTTTGCTTGGGTTAAGTATACACTACCTAAGATTGCTTTTTCTATTATATTTCTTTTTCTATTTTCTTAACTGCATCGATCCTTCTTAATTTTACCTTCACGGATTTATGATTGCGCATCTTGGTCGTTTTAACTTTCTTTCTTTACTTTTTTATCAATAATTATAAATATATACAAAAGCTTTGCTTGGGTTAAGTATACACTACCTAAGATTGCTTTTTCTATTATATTTCTTTTTCTATTTTCTTAACTGCATCGATCCTTCTTAATTTTACCTTCACGGATTTATGATTGCGCATCTTGGTCGTTTTAACTTTCTTTCTTTACTATTTTTTATCAATAATTATATCAATAATCACTGGTTAAAGAAGCATTGCAGGATCATCTAGACAAGACTGCAGTAATAGTTAAGACACAGCATGGGTTTGTTAAAGGGAGGTCTTGTCTGAACAATTTGATTGGATACTATGATGTGGTCATAAAGGAACTGAATGTCAAAAATAATTTTGATATCATATACTTAGATTTCAGGAAAGCTTTTGATGCTGTTGCAGATGGAAGACTGCTGTACAGATTGGAGAGGTATGGCACTAAGGGTAAGTTGCTACAATGGATAAAGGGATGGTTGAGTGGGAGACGACAGAGAGTGGTAATCAATGGACTCTGCTCTTCGTGGACAAATGTTATTAGTGGAGTTCCCCATGGTTCGGTATTGGGCCCATTGTTGTTTTGTATATTTATCAATGATATTGATGAAGTTATATCAGGTTTGATATCCAAGTTTGCAGATAATACAAAAATTGGCAGGGTTGTTAATGACAGTAAATCCAGTATGCTATTCCAACTGGATCTAGATAAGTTGAGAAAATGGGCTGAGAAGTGGCAACTGAACATTGACAAATACAAAGTACTGCATATGGGTAGCAACAACTGAAGAGAAACATATCAACTGTGTTGTATTACACTCAGGGAAGTGGAAAGCGAAAAAGACCTGGGGGTAATTGTGCAGTCAAATATGAAGTTCGCTGAGCAGTTCAGACATGCTGCCAGGGCAGGTCATGTTTGTTTGTTGTTTGTTATTTGGTTTTTAGGAGCATTAGCAACTAAGGCCATATTGCTCCGGGGATATGCGGTGGTCATTCCCTGACCTTTCCGCCTCCTCCTTATTTGGTGGGCACGGGCTCGAACCCCGGTCTAATCAAGAAGCGTGTGCTACGCACTGCTGCTACTGCCCACCTGGCTACGGAGGCGTCAGGGCAGGTCATGGAGTCTTGTCAATGATATATAGGAATTTTGCTAGCAGGGACAGGAAGGTGATTATCCTATTATACAAGCCAATGGTCAGGCCACACCTAGAGTACTGGGTACAGGTCTGGAGGCCTCATTTTAGGAAGGATATAGAGTTGCTAGAATGAGTACAAAGAAGGGCAACAAGATTGGCGACGGGAACAAAGGTGTGCTCTTACCAAGAAAGGCTTAAGTTCTGCAAATTGCAGCACGTGGAGAGTAGTCACCTGTGAGGTGATCTGATTGAGGGGTATAAGGCCTTGAGTGGGTTGAGTAAGCTGAATGCTGATGGGATTCTTCCTCTTGCTCAGACTAAGAATCTGAGGGGGCACAGTTTCAAATTGAGGAAAGACAGTTGTAGAATAGATATGTAGAAATTTGCTTTTAATCAGCAGGTAGTTAATTGGTGGAACAGGTTTCCATCTTTTGTTGTGGAAGCTAATAGCCTAAATAAATTTAAGGCTGAGCTGGACAGGCATTTGGAGGGGTGAAATGAGAGTTTTTTTTTTTTTTTTTTTTGGCTGATGCTGCATAAGCTTGCTTTCTTGCATGATATGCCTCTGCTAATGCTAATTTCTGAATTTGAGTTTATGCCTCCTCAGGTTTGTAATCTGAGAAAGAGAAAGAATCCGAGCACCATCGAGCCTGCTCAAACCATTCAAGGCCTTATACATCTCAATCAGATCACCTCACAGGTGCCTAGTTGCCAGACGTTGTAATTTGTAGAACTTAAGCCTTTCTTTATAAGAGCACCCCTTTTTTCCCCATCACCGGTCTTGTTGCCCTTGTCTGTACTCATTCTAGCAACTCTACATCCTTCCTAAAATGAGGTCTCCATCCCTGTATGCAGTACTCAAGGCTTTACCATTGTCTTATACAAAGGAATAACCCCCTCCTTTTCCCCATTAGCAAAATTATTCTATATCATTGAGAAGACTCCGTGACCTGCTCTGGCAGCCTATCTACATTGCCTGGAAACTTCATTCTGACTGCACAATTACTGCTAGGTCTTTTTCATTTCCCACTACCCTGAGTGTAGTACCACATATTTAGTACATTTCTCTGTTGGTTACTTCTACCCATATGCAGTACTTTGGATTTGTCAATGTTAAACATCAGTTGCCACTTCTCAGCCCATCTGTCCAATTTTTCTACATTCTGTAGCATACTGTCATTAAAAACCTTCCAATCTATGTATCATCTCCAAACTTTGACATTAAGCCTGATATACCTTCATCAATATAATTGATAAATATAAAAAACAACCAAAACCTGAGAGATTCCACTAATAACATTAGTCCACAAAAAGCAGTGTCCATTGATTACTCTCTCTCTGTCCATTGATTACCACTCTCTCTCTCTGATTACCATACTTCTCCCACTCAACCATCCTTTTATTCATTGTAGCAACTTGCCATTAATATCATACTGTTCCAATTTGTACTGTAGTCTTCCATGTGAAATAGTATCAAAAGCTTTCCTGAAATCCAAGTATATGATATCAAAATTATTTTTTGCATCCAGTTCCTTTGTGACCATAGTATCCAATCAGATTGGTCAGTCAAGACTTTCCCATAAAGTTTGTCAGTCAAGACAAACCCATGCTGTGTCTTATTATTACTGCATTCTTGTCTAGATTGCTCCTGCAATGCTTTTTTAACCAGCGACTCCATTATTTTCCCTGGAACAGAAGTTAAACTAACAGGTCTATAATTACTTGTTTCACCCTTTGATCTCCTTTGTGAATTGGATATACATTTGGACATCTCCAGTCTGCTGGGATCTCCCTTGAGTCCAAAGATGCTCTCATAGTTATGGTTAAGGGTAACCATAATTATGGGACCATATGACTTAACCATTATTATTCCTTTTCCGCCTCCTTTAATATAACTGGATAGAATCCCATCCGCCCCAAGTACCTTTTTTTTTCATGTTTAATTTCAACAATTTCTCCTCCACTTTTCTCTCAGTTATTACAAAATCATTAAGCTCCCTGTTAGAGTTTAATAAGCTTCTGTTCTCCAAGACCCCCACAAGTCTCATTAGTCATTTGACATACATTTCAGTCTAAACCTCGAACATTATTTCTTAATTGCTATGAGAAGCTTAGTAGCTTCCAAGATTTATTCCTTGAATGCTTCCCATTTAGCATTTGCTGTTGGTAACATCATCATTTGGTCCCCCTGTACAGAATTTAAACAGACCACTGTAGTGACCTTTACAAAATCATAAATCCATCCCTTTACCCCTGATGATGGCAGTAAATCCTACATCAGTACACTGTTATCACTGCCACCTCGTGGCTACTTTATCTGTAATTTCTTTATGCAAGAATAATCACTGCTGGTAATCAGATCAAGAGTATTACTCTCTCTCGTTACCTCTCGAACATGCTGCTGCTGTAGAAAACAATCATCCAGTAAATCCACAAATGTCTTGCTAGTGTGCGAGTGACCAATCCACAAGTTCCACTCAGTATCTTGGAAAGTAAAATCCCACTAATTTCTTGACACTCTCTGCTCCTAGCACATGCAAAGACATCATCTTTGGCTAGATCATGACATGTTCCAGAAAGGTCTGCAAATATTTCTCATTTTGCACATTTTTTTAGACTGTGATGTGTGGAAGGATAACCCCTTTGGTTCTCCCCAGGCCACAGCACTTCTGGTACTTTGTGCACGTTTCTTTGCTACTCTAGTCTGGGGCATGAAATACCATTTAAATATGATTTAATTAACAATGAAAATTAATAAGATTTATGATTGTAATTGTTTAATTGATAATACTATACTAAGCTAACAGACTCCTAATACAGTGCTATGTATTATGCTATCTCATTTGTACCTTGTGCTATCAAGTTCATGATATAAGTTATACTATTCCGTATCAATCTAATATACTACATCAATGGTGGCAAGTTTTGAATGGTACAAGGTTCTATGGATACTAAGTAGTAACCTACAAAATCTATCTAAATTCAAATAAGCTAAGTAGTGTGACCTAGAGCTATAAAGCTACTTCTAGAAAATAAATTAATATTCCAATTAAGTCAATAAAATGGCAAAAATTAAACAAAAACTTATCAGTTTGCTGGAGCTGTAAAATCTTAGCCCGCACGTGGATATCCTTGTTCCCAAACATAATAGGGCTGATAGTACGGGAACCAGTAGCATGAGTTGATCACGGAGTCCTACGGTGGATGATGGAGAGAGAGAGAGAGAGCTAACAGTAGTTAAATGCAAAGGAATGGACCATAATTTCAGGAAAGGAAATTATGATGGTTTAAGGTACTAAATGGCCTCTATTAACTGGGTAGATATCTCTCAGAGAGGAATACAATTGAATTATGGTATACCTTTAAAATAGTAATCACAGAATCCTTGATGTGTACACCATTAAAAAAAAATACTACGTGAGGAGGATTTGGATGAATAATGACGTTGCCAGATTACTTGAGCAGAAAAAGATGGCAGGCATGGAAAAGTTACAGAGCAATAAAATGTACTGAAGCCTATAACAGGGTGCCTCCATAACCAGGTGGGAAGGAGCAGCAGTACGTAGCACACGCTTCTTGATTAGACCGGGGTTCGAGCCCGTCACCACCAAATACAGAGGATGCGGAAGGGTCAGGGAATGACCACCACATATCCTGGAGCAATATGGCCTTAGTTGCTAATGCTCCTAAAAACCAAATAGCAAACAAACAAGCCTATAACAGATACAAATCAATACATAATAATGCCACAGAAAAGGTTAGGATGCAAAGGCAGATTATGAGAAATCGTTGGCAAAGGAACAAAATGTAGGGATAAGGAATTCTTCACATATATAAATGCAAAGAAGAGAAGGACAAATCAGATTAGACCCTTATATAATGGATGTGGGATAGTATTAGACACCCAACTGATGTTGCAGATGAACTCAACAGTCACTTTGCATCGATATTTACAGAAGAAACACCCTTTGTGTCAATGGGAAATTGTGGGAGTGAAGTCGAAAAATATGTAATTAATGATATTGAAATTTCACATGATTATTTAATGAAAAAATTTTTGTGCCTGCAAGCAAGGCACCTGGGTTGATGGCATATACCCTATAATTGTAAGGGAGGCAGCAGATGACTGCATCAGACCATTAAAGATAATTAGGATAACATCACGGGAATCAGGAGAGATTCCGTTGGATTGGAAAAGTGCTAATGTATCTCTAATACATAAGGGCGGTTCTAAGAGTGAAGTTGAAAATTACAGACCAGTCAGTCTAACTTGGGTAGTAGGGAAAATCATGGAAGCAATGATCAAGGGTTGAATTTAGAATCGTTTAGATACAAGGATACACAGCATGGTTTTCTAAAGGGAAAATCATGTTTAGATATCAAATCTGGTTAGCTATTTTGATAAGATCACTCTGAGCTGGATTTAGAGAATAATTTCAGCATTGTTTATTTAGATTTCAGCAAAGCTGAAATCTAAATAAACAATGTCCCACTCATATGGGACTGAGTAAATAAATTTTACTCAGTCTCATATGAGTGGTTACTTTATAAGCTGGAACATGTTGGAATCACAGGGAAAATCCTTAGAGGATAGCAGGATGGCTTCAGGGCAGGAGGCAGAGGGTTGTGATAAATGGTTATTCTTCAGATTGGATTAGTGTAAGAATTGGGGGTTCCCCAAGGATTAGTATTGGAACAACTATTGTTTTTGGTTTTCTTAAATGACATTGATGAAGGGATAGAGCGCATGATGTCTAACTTTGCAGATGAAAAGATTGGTAGCATAGTTAATGATCACCACCAAGCAGAGTGACCTAGATCGACTTCAGAGATGGTCAGAAAAGTGACAGCTATGCTTTAATCCAGCAAAGTGCAAGCTCTTACAACTGGGGAAAGTAACCTCAAAATAACTTATACGGTTGGTGGCATTGAACCAAAGTCAGTATTGGAAGAAAAGGACTTGGGAGTTACGATATAGTCAGACATAAAGTTCTCCAAGCATTGTAGACAGGTTGCAAGGAAGGTTCATGGCATCCTATTGATGATTTCTTCAACATTTGCTAGTAGAGATAAGGATGTCGTAATTCCATTACATAAGGCAATTGTCGGACCACACTTGGAATACTGTGTTCAAGTGTGGAGACCGCACCTAAAAAACAGACATAGAGCTTCTTGAAATTGTTGAGAGATTGGTAACTTGCCTGGTGAGATCAGCAAAAGGGGTGTCCATATGAGGAAAGACTTCGAATATGTGGGTTGCGCAGCTTGGAAACGAGGTACTTTGTAGACTTGGTGGTGACAGTTTGCAGAAATTCAGAGGTCAGCTGAATAGTTACATATGCAAGGAGGGTAATGGATAGGCTGTCTGTTTCCTTTCTATTATTATTTATTAATTATTTATTTAATTTTATTTTATTTTATTTTATTGTTATTGTTATTTTACTTTTTTTTTATTTGCTGCAGCATAAGCTTTAGGCTTCCTTGCATCATGTGCCCGTATCCAATACTAATATTTAGTTGCTGATGCGCCATGAAAAAATCATATAACCAACCAACCATCCACTAGTATTAGGTGACTCAACAGATAATAGAGCATATGCTGGATTATAGAGTGACACATTCTTCTATTAACCAACATGTACTTTTACTGCCATTGATTGATCTAGTTGTTTCCCCTTTCTCTAGGTGCAAGATTGGGCAAGCTGGCTAGAATGTCTACAAATAGCTGGCACACTTTGATCTGCTTAGTCATCAACATTTCAATCAGTGATGCAGTACTGCATCACAAAAAGGATAATCTAGGCAGTGGCACATACAATTCCACAAATGCATGCATGATTTCTCTTTTTCCCAAAACTGTGATAGGCCTCTGATTGCACAGCAGCTGGGAAAGCACAACACAGAGCATTAGGCTCTTTTGAAGGCTAATTCACTACTGATAATCCTATAGCATTTAAATGTTCTTGTGCTCAACCTCTACTTATTAGACCTCAGAGCAACCCTTGGATTTGTTCAGAATTGTCTAATTCATTTGACAACTTCCAAATTTGCCTGGGACAGAATCAGAAAAAAGAAAAATGAGGAGCATAATACCCCTCATGTCATGCATGTTCTAATTCAATTGCAGATTCACCAGAAATTGCTAATGTAATGGGAGAACTTTTGCATGTATTTCAACAAGAATATCTTATCCTTCAGTTCTTTTTCTTCTTGCCTTCCAAGATAGAAGGGAAAAGCAAAGGATAAAGTTTGTTTTAACGCTGCTTGAGGCAAGTAATTATCCATTTAGTAAAGAAGAGCTATAATAGCTCTTTTCCTTTCCAGTTGGACTAGACAGCCTTCAAAACATCTTTTGGCAGCAGCTGTGGGGGTTTGAATATTTACTAAAAGAGAATTTCTGGACTCCACAGATCCAAGAAATTACCAACCCATAGCATTGAGTAGTTATTTATGTTAAGTGCTGGAAGATACAATCAGTGCCAGATTGTTATGGTTTTTGGAAGAAAATAAGCTGTTTTCTAAAACTAGTAGAGATCAGTCTCGAAAATGTATTTATGATGCCTTTTTGAAGTTCGAACACTTAGTATTGGTTGTTTTTTTTTTTTTTTTATATATATATCATGAAAGCCTACTAATGCTTGGAGGCTTAACATTTTAGATCTTCATAGGTTTGGTTTGAGGGGAGATATTGTCCCCTTTTTATAAGGAACTTTATGTCAGACCAGACATCTTAAGTATGAGTCAAATCTTTACCTTTCTCACCTCACTTTACATTGAGGTAGCAATTTCTCCCAAAGGTTTATTTTAAATGTAATACTCTTTGTTTTCAGAATAAATTCCAGTATAGGCCAGCTTCTTTAACTGATTTCCAATACTCTTTATGTTGATGAGTTCAGCATCTTCTGTCAGTCTTGCACAGAAGGGTAACCCTCACCCCAAATTGCTTGCTTACCCACCCTAGGGTAAGCAGCACTTTGGGGATGAGGGTTCTGTTGTGCTCCTTATTCTACTTTATAAAAATAATTTTTGGTAATACCGAGAAAGGAAATACAGTCAGACCTCTCTGATGAATTTCCATATAACAAACTGATCTCGAGAAGCCTCGGTAAGCATTGTTCCCACTTCTGGCCTTTAGGCTATAGAGCTGATGCTGTAGAAAGCATGAATTAAAAGGCATAAGGATTAAGAATTAGTTCCTTTTAACTATTAATTCTTAAGAGCACAAAATAAGAGCTAAAACATTCCGCAATTCATTGGTACCTGTAAAACCTATATTGTACTGAGAAGTCGTGCTGGTCAATTGCCATCTATGTGTTCACAGCTATTGGCAAAGCTTAAGCATATTCCTGACACAGACATTGGCTCTGTTAAACCTATTTTCTACTGTAAGAACTTTATTAGAGAATTAAAAGAGAGTGATTTTTCTTTATCTCCGAAATTCATCTGTTGTTTCGCAGAAATGAGTCATCCACATCTTTCACTAAATTTCACCTGTCTTTGTTTAAGTGGGTGGTACAAGTGGTCCCTAAATCAATTTTGTTTTAGCTGCTGTGCAAGTAACCTTACAATATCTAAGAGGAAATCCTCGAGTCTAGTGGAAAAAGTGGATGTGCTTAATAGTGTAGATCGGGACATTAAAAAAAAAGAAATTGCTTTAAAATGTGGTACCCCTGCCAGTAGTGTGTCAACCATTCTGAAAAACAGCGTTTCAATTCTTAAACTGAGGAAACTTGGGAGTCTGCTGATGAGGCTACTAGAGACGGTCGTGTTCAAAGCCGCTAAGTGGATTTTTCTTATTTATTGATTTGAAATTATTGTTTTTCTAAAACTTTTGATTTAAATTTAGTAGTATAACATTATTTTGTGATTTTCTGATTAATTTGGTGTATTTATTCTTTACTCGGCCTTGTAATTGCATAAAAGTATCGGTAAGGGTTTCCACGTGTTTCAACTCCGCTACCGTTCGTAAATTTCCCGCCATTGTGATACGATAGTTATATACCGTACTAGATAGCATTAGTTGAACTTCGTTAGCAGTTAAATTGTACGTTTAAATAAATACATATAACGACTTAGATTACAAACGTAATATAATTAATTATATTTAACATAATTAATAACATAACATAATTAATTATAATTAATTAATAAACTAATAGAATCATGACTCAGACCAGAGCAGCAAAGCAAAGGGCTCAAGCTAATGGAAGTGCTGTGGCTCAGAGCAGAACTGAGGGGGGCAGTTGTCCTCTGACTCACAGCCTTATAAAATGCACTGTTTGCTTGATGTTTGCAGAGCAATCGGGGACATGATACTGCCATGGGGGATGTCTTTGTGTGTGCGCGATGCAAGGAGTGTATCGATATCAGGCAACAACTCGGCGTTCTTGTGGGCCTATATGAGAGCTTGAAGGACAGGGTGGATGCCCTCGAAGAAACTAAATTGAGGGGCCCATCAAGCTCTCAGCTGCCCACATCAACACCAGAGCTTGCACTTGGGCATCGCGTGACACAGAGGCAACCCCCAAGGCAGAATGCGCTGGTCCCGAAGGAACTACTAGTTGTTGGTGACTCTATTGTCAGGGAAACGGGGAACATGCTTTGTAAAAAAGATAGGTGGAACAGGACCAGAGTATGTCTGCCAGGGGCAAAGGTTGATGATGATGTAGAGCGAATATCATCTTTTAAGGGCACAAAAGGTGATATAGTTGTACACGTTGGCACTAATAATATTAAGAGTAGGAGACCGGCAGAATTACTTAACAAGTACAGGTCACTGCTGAACAAAAGCCGAGAATTAGGGTTGAATTTGAAAGTGTCTGCAATTCTGCCCAGACACGATAGGAGGGAGTATATGATGAGAGCCTTGTCGATCAATTCGGCTCTGGAAAGATTGTGCAAGGCTCAAGGGGTGAATTTTTTTCAGCCTGGACTGTACTTGTTAACAGAAGAGATTGCTTCTACAGGGATGGGATACACTTAAATAGAAAGGGTGCAAGAATATTTGCTGATGCTATCGAGGCAGTGTTAGGTGGGTTGGAAAACTGCTAGCTTGGGGGGAGACAAAGACCAATAGATTGACAGTAGCCACTGGCAGAGGTGAAAGAGATTCTTGCACTGCTTCTATTAGAATGAGCAGAAGCCTGAAAAACAAGATGCATGGTATTTCAGAGACTGCTGAGAGCCATTGCGGTACAAGTAAACACATGGGTTGTGTTAGGGTAGCTAAGAATAGAAACAGGTGCAGGTATACTTGCGTGTACACCAATGCTAGGAGTTTAGTAAATAAATTTGATGAATTTGAGGTTTTGCTCAAAACATCAATGGCAGATATTGTTGGGATATCAGAGACGTGGTGTCACACAGATATAAGGGATGCAGAACTGCAATTTGGAGAGTACAACGTTTACAGAAAGGATAGACAGGATAGGAAGGGGGGGAGGGGTTATGCTATTAGTTAAGAAACGCATAAAAACCAAGGAAGTGAAGCTGGTCGACATCGCTGGACAGTGCAGTGTTGAGTCAGTTTGGTGTGACATAAGCATTGGGAGATCAAAATTGAGAGTAGGAGTGTGCTATAGGCCTAATGACTCTGATGAGTATAATAAGGAACTGTACAGGGAAATAGAGTGGGCCAGTAAATCAGAGAGTCTTATAATGGGAGATTTTAATTTCCCAGATATCGACTGGAATTTGGGGGCTGGTTACTCACGCACTAGCAGGGCTTTTGTGGATTTATTGGATGATTGTTTTCTACATCAGCATGTTCGGGAGGCAATTAGAGGGAGTAATACTCTTGATTTGATTATCAGCAGTGATGCTTCATGCATTAAGAATCTGCAGATAAATGAACCACTAGGTGGCAGTGATCACAGTGTGCTGAAGTGGGATTTACTCAAAGAGGTAACTACCATTAGGGGTAAAGGGAAGGGTTATTGCTTCTGTAAAGGCGATTACGATGGACTGAGACAGTATTTAAATTCTATACAGTGGGACCAACTGATGATGTTACCAACAGCAAATTCAAAATGGGAAGCATTCAAAGAACTTATCTTGGAAGCTACTAGGCTTTACATACCAACTAAGAAATATTGTTCAAGGTTTAGGCCAAAATGGATGTCAGATGAACTAATGAGGCATATGGCAGAGAAGAAAAATGCATGGGATACTTACAAATTAACACATGACACAGAAGCCTATGATAGATACGAGTTGATATGCAACCAAGTTACAAAGGAGGTTAGGCAGGCGAAGGCAGATTACGAGAAATCCTTGGCAAGGGATGCAAAGAAAAACAGCAAAGAGTTCTTTACTTATCTAAACTCTAGAAGGAAGGGGATGAATCAGATTGGTCCACTTGATATTGATGGGTCAAGTGTTGATGATCCCGCTCAGGTAGCTAACAAACTAAATGAATATTTTGCATCGACATTCACACATGAGGAGTTATTCAGCGAGGGGAATGCTAGAGGTGTATTCAACTCTAGCAGTAAGCTACAGAATCTTGAAATAACTGAGAGTAAAGTGGAGGAGAAACTGTTGAAGATAAACACAAGAAAGGCACCCGGGGTAGATGGGATCTATCCAGTTATATTAAAGGAGGCAGCAAAGGAAGTAAGCAAACCCTTAGCCATAATTATGAGAGCTTCCTTGGACTCAGGGGAGGTACCCATAGACTGGAAATGTGCAAATGTGACCCCAATTCACAAAGAAGGATCAAAGGCTGACAAAAGTAATTATAGACCTGTGAGCTTAACTTCTGTTCCAGGAAAATTAATGGAGGCACTGGTTAAAGAAGCACTGCAGGATCATTTAGACAAGACTTCAGTTATAGCTCAGACACAGCATGGTTTTGTTAAGGGGAAGTCTTGCCTGACCAACTTGATTGGATACTATGATGCAGTCACAAAAGAACTGGATGCAGGGAATAACTTTGATATTATATACTTGGATCTTAGAAAGGCTTTTGATACTGTTGCACATGGAAGACTGCTACACAAATTGGAGCAGTGTGACATTGGAGGCAAATTGCTGCTATGGATAAAGGGGTGGTTGAGGGGGAGAAGACAGAGAGTGGTAATCAATGGACACTGCTCACCGTGGACTAATGTTATTAGTGGAGTCCCTCAGGGCTCAGTGTTGGGTCCATTATTGTTTTCTGTATTCATAAATGATATTGATGATGGTATATCAAGCTTAATGTCGAAGTTTGCAGACGATACAAAGGTTGGCAGGGTTGTCAAGGACACTACTGACACTATGCTGCTGCAACAGGATCTGGAAAGGTTGAGCAGATGGGCTGAGAGGTGGCAAATGAAGTTTAACATTGACAAATGAAAAGTACTACACATGGGAAACAGCAACCCCAGAGCAATGTATCAACTCTGTGGTACTACACTGACAGTGGTAGAGAATGAAAGGGACTTGGGGGTGGTTGTGCAGGCAGATATGAAGTTCTCTGAGCAGTGCAGACGGGCTGCTGGAGTATTGTCAATGATATACAGGAATTTTTCCAGCAGGGATAAGGAGGTGATTATTCCATTGTATAAGGCAATGGTCAGGCCACACCTAGAGTACTGTATACAGGTCTGGAGGCCTCATTTCAAGAAGGATGTAGAGCTCATGGAATGAGTACAGAGAAGGGCAACAAGATTAGTGAATGGAACAAAGGGGTGCTCTTACGAAGAAAGGCTTAAATTTTGCAAATTACAGTGTCTGGAGACTAGGCACCAGCGAGGTGATCTGATAGAGGTGTATAAAGCCTTGAATGGTTTAAGCATGCTCAATGCTGATGGGATTCTTCCTCTAGCTCAGAAAAATCACCTGAGAGGGCATAAATTCAAATTGAGGAAAGACAGATGTAGGATAGACGTGCGGAAATTTGCCTTTAGCCAGCGGGTGGTTGGTTGGTGGAACAGACTTCCATCCCTTGTGGTAGAGGTTGATAGCCTAAATAAGTTTAAGGCTCAGCTGGACAGGTATTTTGAACGAACAGAGGGGTGAAGTGGAAGTGGGTTTTTTTTTTTTTTTTTTTATTTTGGCTGATGCTGCATAAGCTTGCTTTCTTGCATCAAATGAAGAAACAGGACCCATTTGGAAGTGTGCAAAAATATGCTTGTATGAAGACGTAGATGAAGCTGTTTTTAAGCGGGCGAAGTTAATTTGAGACCAAAATATGCCAAGATCAGGGCTATTAATAAAAGAAAAGGCTATGGAGTATGCATCTTTTCTGGGGCATAAAACATTCCAGTTCTGATTAGCTGGACAAATTTAAGAAGTACCATGGCTTACTAAAAAAAGTTATTTCTGGTGAAAGTGGATTTGTAATCAAAGAAGACTGTACCCATTGGAAAGAAACAGTTTTGAAAAAAAAAATTATGGAGGCCTATGTGTCCAAAGACACATTCAACATCCATGAAACAGGTCTATTTTTTAAAAGTTGTCTGACCAAGACACTGACTTTTAAAGGTGATAAATATTTGGGTGGTAAAAATAGTAAGGAGGGAATTCCAGTCTTTGTTCCCAGTGGTTGGTGGAAATATGGCTGGTAATGAAAAACTGAAGCTTTTGGTAATAGGCAAAAGTGAACAACCCCAATGTTTAAAAGGAGTAAAGTCATTAAAGTTGGACTACAACAAAAAATCTTGGATAACAAGTGAAATTTTTGAACAGTGGTTTTTAAATTTTGATAGAATGATGATAAAAGAAATGGATGTCGTCATTGATTGTCAACAATTGCTCTGCCCACCTTCACTCTGTAATTTTGAAAATTACAACTGTGAAGCTTGTTTTCTTTCCTGCCAATACCTCATCCAAACTGCAGCCAATGAAACAAGGCATTATCAAGAATTTGAAAATGCGCTACCAAAGGCACATACTGAAAAAATTATACTGAGAGTAGAAACCAACTAACCTATAGATTCTCTTATAAATTTGCAGTGTGCATATCAGATTTGGCAAAAGTGTGGAGTTAAGATGTGACAGAAACGATGATTAAGAATGCTTTCACAAAATCAGGTTTTGCTAAAATGTCAATTAACAGCGATGAGCGGGATGAACTACTACAAGATATTGAGCAATCTTGGGAAGAACTCCAAGCAAGAGGATTGATCAATTTTTAGGAGTTGATAATGATGCCATAGTAGTTGAATATCTGAATGACTCCTCCAACATTTTGGAATGTATTCAAAGAACTAGTGTCAATATCAACAATGAGTCAGATGAAAATGAGAGTAACAAAGGCACTGAGGGCAATTTAAACCTTCTAAACATGAAATGTTGACAGCATTTGAAACTTTGCTTTGAGGCCTTCATTGTGAAGAAATTGTGAATAAAATGTGAACATTTTCATGAATGATGTACAGTAAAATACAGTGTACAACAAAAAATAGCCAAATATTTTACAAAATAATTCTTAAAAGTGTACTAAGATATTGTTCGCATCATGTAGGTAGTGATTTCCTAATATGTATCTATTAATAAATGAATTGTTTTAAAATGTTAGAAAATCAATTCATTCCCACTTATTTCCAATTTATTCCTGTCTTTTACTGTATTTCTGAATGTTGAATTGTGGTATTTTTCATTGTGGAAAAGTCATACTTATTTCTTTATTACAAAATTTCTCTTTGACGTGTTTTTTTTCAAGTGAAAATGATTGATTTCGTTATTTAGAAATCCGACTATATTTAATTTTTTTTCTTATAATGGACTTTAAATAAAAAAAACTACCTCAGGGAAATAAAGATTTATTTGATAACAGAAACCACTTTTATTTAACTAAGTTATAATTATTTGAAAATAACTGTTTAGCTATAAAATTAATAACGAACAAACAAAATACACACATATTAAAAAGTAAATAAAATTCTTTTGAAGAGATTCTTTTTCTCCAAGCAAATCTTTCTCAGCAATTAGAAAACAATGAACTTTTTTTCAGTTTGTCACCTTTGTGGCAAACTGAAAAAAATTCTGATATAAATTCCATTTATATCAGAATTGATGATATTGGTGAGGATAAAGATCATTCTGATATAAATGGAACAGACTTGTTTTTTTTTTTTTTTTATGTAAACCCCAAACACAAGAGGTGTTAGAACCTATAGTACTTCGTACTGTGCTTGGGTTGGAGGTTGAGAAGATGAAAGAAGATATTTGTTGACATTGGACTTGAACTTCTGTAGACTGTAATTTTCAGGAAATACGTATGAAGGAAAGTTGTTCCAGAAAACAGCAGTTGAATGAATAAACAAGGAAGATGAAAAGTTGGTTTTGTGGGTTTGAAGTTGGACAGTAAATGGATGTTGACTGGTGGCGGCATGTGTTCGGACTATTTTGAAAGAGAGAGCGGGAATTATAGAAGCCAATTCAGAAGAACAGTGCCCATGGGAAGTATCTGTAGAAGAGGCATGCAGCAGAAACAGTACGTCTATGAGACAGCGAGTGGAGAGATGAGTCATTAATTAACCTAACTACCTTCTTCTGAATGGAATCAAGAAGCCTGAGAGAGGTTTCGGGAGCACCACCCCAGATGTGGGAACAATATTCCATGGCAGAGTGGATTTGCGATTTATACAGAGTGAGCAGCTGTTTGGAAGAAAAGTAACGCCGAGAGCGAAAGAGAAAACAAGTTTTTTAACTTGGTTTTCTCTTTCGCTCTCTTTTTTCATTACAAATATTTGTAATGTGCTTGTGCCAAGAGCGATTATAAGTCAGGGTGATCCCCAAAAGAGATATATCATTTTGCCTAGAAATCGGAGTGTCACCAAAGATAAGCATAGGAGTAGAAGAATCCTTTTTGTGAGATATAAGACAAGACTGAGTTTTAGAAGGGTTGCAATCAACTAAGTTGTCTTTGCCCCACTGGAGAATTACCTAAAGATCGGCATTTAAAAAATTGGTAGCAGATTTTCGGGAAGTTGAAGCTGATTGAGCAGGACAAGGTTTCTCAAAATGGAAAGTGGAATGCAATATGCTATCATCGGCAAAACTATGGATAGGATTTCCAGTCAATGGAAGAAGGTCATTAATATACAAGAGGAAAAGAGTGGGGGGAAAGAACTGAACCTTGGGGGACACCAGCATTAGTGGAGAAGTTAGAAGACAGAGAGCCATCGACCATGACCCTCAGTGAGCGATCAGAGAGAAAACTGGATAACCAGTTACTAAAAACAGTTGGCAAACCATAAGATATTCTTGTTTAGAAGACCTTTATGCCAAACACGATCAAAAGCCTTTGAGATGTCAAGAGCAACTACTTGTGTTTCACCGAACCTTTCCATTGAATTAGTCCATAAATGGGTAACATAAGCCAGAATATCAGCAGTGGATCGACACTGACGGAATAAATACTGGCGATTGTTGATCAGATGGAAAGTTTCTAGGTAGTTTAAGAGTTGGCGGTTAATTGATTTCTCCATTACTTTAGAAAGAGTAGAAGTAATTGCAAGGGGATGATAATTGGATGGGAGGGATTTGTCACCCTTTTTATGAACTGGCTGGATATGAGCAAATTTCCAAGCAGAAGGAAAAACACCTTTAGAATAAGAAAGTGAAAAAAGGCGGCAAAGAGTAGGAGTAAGTTCAGTAGCACAGGTTTTGAGAACAAGTGGAGAAATACAATCGGGACCTGGAGCTTTCTTAGCATCAAGATTCGTCAAAATACTTCTGACATCCTTTTGACGGAAGACCACAGGAGGCATTGAATGGAGCATGTTGGGAATGGTGGGAGGTGTTTTATCAAGATCATTAATACATGAGTTGAAAGAAAAATGGGATGCTAGCAAGTCAGCTTTATCCTTGGCTGGAGTGACAACAGAACCACCTGGTTTGGACAGAGGTGGGAGCAGAGATGGGCAAAAGTTGCGGCCAATAGCTTTTGCAAGAGACCAGAATGCTAGGCTACCATTAGGGCAGGAAGAAAGTTTTCTACTCTTAGCCTTTTCAAACTCTAGTTTGGACTGATTAATAACTGCTTTACAATTGTTGCGAACTTTGTGTAGGCAGAAAATGAAACTGAAGAATTAGAAACAAGCCAATTACGATATGCAACATTCTTCTCTTGAACAGCCTTAGCACATTTATTGGAAAACCAAGGTTTAGATAAAGGACGAGATTTTAAAGTGGAGTGTGGGATAAAGGATTCCATTCCTGCAAGAATAATTTCACTGACACGATCTGAGCAAACGTTGACATCAGAAGTTTTGAAACAGTAATCCGATTAAGGAAAAGAAGAAAAGAAGTCTTGCAGGTCATACCATTTTGCATTATTGTAATGCCAAACAACACGAGGTTGGGAATAGCCGTGAGATAAAGGTTCCATTGGAGAAGAGACAGTCACCAAGTTTTGATCTGAAGTGCCTAAAGGACCTCTCACTTCGACCGTGTACTTAGAAGGGTTGTTTGTGAGAAAAAGATCAAGCATATTGGCTGTATGATTAGGATTGTCCGGTATTCTTGTAGGTAAATGAACAATCTGTGTAAGGGCATTAGTAATTGCAAAAGCCTCAGCATCTCGACTTGCTGGGTCGGTGTGACTAGAAAACTGAAACCAGCTGGAGTTGTGAACATTAAAATCACCAAGGAAATTTACCTAAATGTTAGGAAAGTTGGACTGGAGAAAGTCAATTTGCAAAGAGAGGAAGTCAAAGAGCTCCAAGTGATTAGTGGAGTTGGGAGAACAGTAGAGACAACAGATGAATTTGACACAATGAGGTAGAGAGATTTTAAGCCAGAGAAGATCAAAGAGAGGAGATTCCAAATTGCTAAGGCGCTGACAGGGAATATCAGAGCGGACATATGCACTAGTACCACCTTTGAGGCGAAAGGAATCATATAGCGAATAAATTGGGCATCTGAGATGAGCAGTAGTTGAATCAACCGATAACTGAGATTCTGTCAGAAAAATTACATTGAGTTTTTCAGATTGCAAGTGGAAATGGACATCGTTGGGATTACAGTTGAGACCACGTATATTTGTGAAATGAATTAGGAAGTGCTTGCGAGGTTTAGATCTTTTCGCAGATAAGCTTGCTCTATTAGTTTGACAATTCATGGTGTATTGAATAGTTAGAAAAAGTGGGTGGGACATGATGTATGAAGTAATGAAATTTTTGAATATGACATACACATGGTAAGAATATACCCAGATCCTTGACATAACGTGGCCTCAACAATGCTCTCCGCATACACACTACTCGGACTCCCTCCAGTCACTATCTGGCAGAGTAGAGGTAGCAAGATTATACACTAGCTGATCCAGAAGCCTCCTAGAGAGTTACCAATAGGTCCGGTCCGGTGTACTAACTAGCAGCCGGCCTGCGAAAACCGTTTTAGAGCTGTAACCTCGAAATGTAAGGAATATTGGATCTCGCCACGACGTTCATCATAACCTCAAAAGTCATCAATCATACTGCATGATGGAAGAGATAGGGAAGGGTTAACCGGAACTTAACTCTAGAGACTAAACATGGGTTCCACCACTTCAAGCCTCCAATAAGCAAAGTTGTGGTGGTATTGCACCGGTTGATGAGAGTCATCTGCCACCTAGTACTGCCTGGTAACATAGAGGGGCGGCGTTCCTCCATGTGGTGTGGGCGCCACACCTCGACCCCTGCATACGTTAGTTCACACTTGGGTGGTCACCCACCATGTACTTGTGCATGGAGGTTATACCCAGGATTACTAACAGTCCCACCATTGTGAAGGTGCAAGCAGAGGATTTGGCTGTCACGGACCATCCGGACTTCGCCGAAATTGGGTCCACTTGACTTGAGTGTCACCCGAATATCAGTTCCATCATTTTAGACTCCCAGGTAGCAAGTACAGCTTGTCTTGCATATCTGAGAGAATGTCTGTGACAACCTCAAGAACCATTCAATGAATGTTCATTGAACATTCAATGAATGTTCATTGAGTTCGTTGTAAGTTCATTCAATGAATGACTGATTACTCTTCTGATGGTTTTCCATGGTTATATAAAAAGCCTCTTAGTTTATGATTTTCAAGCTTAAACAGCTTGAAAAAGAGCAGTTTAAGCAACTGCTCTTTCAGGGAAAGCATATCCATTGTAACATAGGAAAACTTGTTTGCATTTCCTCCAGTTTTGGCTTACAGAAAACTTGCATTTGCATTTTCTCCAGTTTTGGCTTAAAACTACCAAAACTTTCTCCTCTTAATCAAATGGTTTTCGTATACTCTTCTCTGCAAGTTCCTTCTGCAATCTCTTTTTTTCAATATTAACAGGGCTTCAAACCTCTCTATTTTTGTACCTTGTCAAATAGTCCAAGCAACTGTTAAGAAGAGGCATTATAGTTGTATTATCTACTGTCTGATTTTGCTTCATCCTACATACAATATTTTCTTGAAATAAAATGTACTATACAGTAAGAGAATTAGAAATTTGAAATCCATTAAATGGTTTGCTAATCACTATGCTTTGTTCCTAATACCATCCTTCCCATGAATCAGCTTAAACATTTTGTGTGATAACTTATTTGTTGTCAGTGTGGCTTTCCCATTGAATACTACTTAGTATATAACAATTTTATTATGAAAATTATTGCATTTCATGGAACACCAATGACCTTGTGCATGAGGCAATCACCTGACCTTATCCTAAGCCGACCCTGATCTTGTAATATGTGAGCGATTAAAATGCTGGTGCAACAGGCTATAATCCACCTTAGTCAGTCGATTCAAGTTTTCATCACAAAAGATTGTCCACCTATGTCATTTAGCAAAACCTTCAGCTCGGTCCAGACCTCAAGCTCCAGAATATTTTAGGTTCTATTTGCTAATTAGAATAAAATGACTACGAGGCATTAATATCCTCCGTTCCCTTAACTCCACCGGTTGGGCAGCAAATTGGTACACTTCATTTTTTAGTTCTGTGTATTGATCCAGTCTAAATTAGACTATCGAGGCTAGATGTATGCTTTAGGTAGGGCTAGTGCCCTTCAGTTATTTGACCTGATACACAATTGTGCCATTTTCATCACTACTATTGCCTTTGGTACTCCTCTATGTAAAATTGATGCTAATAAATCATCCCTATCACTTTGCCTTATGCAGATATCATTCCAACTACAGTGGCAGACAAAAAAACTGCATCACTTGTGAATTTTGCAAATAATGTTTTGCACTGCTTTGTGGGTTGCAGAAATGTTCGAAATGCATTTGTTAGATGGGATATTTATCTCTGTGAATGAAATCCAATAAAAGGTCTCCACCTGTTATACCTAATTGCCATAGATATCTTCCCAAAGGGTAAAATGCACAATTAATGGAAATATAAGAAATCATGCAAATGGCAATCATGACAATCAAACATACATTTTATTGCATTTACATGTAAAAACTGAAGTAATAGTATTGTGTACTGTAAATCGGCAAAATAAGTCCTCAATATTTTGTTGTTCCTCCTTGAGCTGGAATTAGAGCCTTGCGATGATCTAGCATAGAGTTAAATCAACTTCTGGATATACAGTTGCCCAATTTCGTGGTACCACACCCTTACAATGCTCTCCTGCAGCTGAACCTTACTTGTTGGCTTCTTCTGAGCAATTTTAGACGACATTGTATACCAGAAATTTTCAATAGGGTTCAAATCTGAACTGTTGCCTGGCCAGTCCAACACTGTAATGCCAGCATTCTGAGGCATGACTGCACCTTAAGGGCAAAAAACGAGGGAAAACATTGGTATAAATATGTTTTAAGCCTTGTGAGACAAGAAGACAAACTGATCATTAAATCTAAATAGCATAAAACTTACCAATTTTGCTGTGTGGCAAAGTTCTTGAGTCGTATTGAAAAATGCAGTTTTGGACATCTGTATGGTGTCCCTAATAACGTGTTTCAGGCACTCCTCCAAGATAGTACTGTAGGTTTCTGCATTCACCGTTCCATTAATAAACTTAATTTGGACCCACCACTTTGCTTGTTATGCATTCCCAGACCATCTGACCGGTGGGGAACTTTACAGTCAGCGTTATGCAGTCAGGATGGTATGCCTCCGATTTTCGTCTTTTGATATATTGCTTCCCATCAGAGCCATGCAGGATGAATTTCAATTTGTCAGAAAAGATGATGGTGTCCCAAATGCTCTTTTGACCATGAAACATGTGTTTTAGCCCAAGCAAGTCACTCTTCCTCATTTGTTGGGTGAACACAAGCTTCTTCTTGGGCCAATAGGCATGCAGATCACTGAAAGCTGTCTTTGGATAGGTTCGTGCACTTGTTTCAACACCAGAGGCCATCTCAAAGTCCAGTTTTAGATCAGGAGCACTAGTATGGTGATTACAAAGGCATGGGCATTTCAAATATTGATCTTGGGTTCATTGTTTTGGATTTTATTGGCACATCAGCGACTAAGGCTATAATGCGCCTTGATCTTGGGAAGGCATAGTCACTCTCTTACGGCCTGATCCAGGTCTTCTCTTCACATCACCAGTTTCATGCTTTAATTTCAGCACCCGGGATACTGTTGACAGGTGGCAGCCTATTTTATCAGCGATATCATGCATACAAACCCCTTCCTGGGACAGAGCAACAGCTACACTTTTTTTTCTTGGTGTTAACTGAACATAGGGAGCCATGCTTACACCTCAGCAAAACAGGATGCTAATGAGTGTGTATACCCTTCCAATGTCGTATTTATAGAAACAGCTGATGCAACACCTTGCAATTACTGTCTGATGCAATAGAAGCTTTATCTGATGCAATACCTTTGTTTTGCAACAAACAAAATGACTGTAACCAAACAATATCTTATACATTTCACTACAAATGTTACTTTTTTTTAAGGTGATGCAGTTTTTTTGTCCATCATCGTATATTCAGATTGAAATCTTTGTCTGATCACCCTACATGATCACATGTTTTATACCATTTTGGGAAGAATTTTATAATTATAATGCTCATCCTAGAGCTAACTGACCCTTTGGCATCGGTATTTGAGGGTTCCTTCATAATATTAAAATGACATTTGATTTTTTTGTGCCTGCATCTGTGCAAATTCTTTTGCTATGGAACATCTGAAGAACATCCGTTCTGCAGTCTGTGACTTCTCAGAGGGGGGAAAATGCAGAATGTACAAGGGGGTATCAAAAGGTTCTTACCCTTACCTAGAAATAATAGCCCTAGAAAGGTGAAACTTCACAGGAACTTTTAATCCTTTTCTATGTACTCCCCATGTATAATAACACATTTCTCCCATCTATGGATCAATTGTTTAATGCCTTGATCATATAAGTCTGCACTTTTTGCCTAAAACCACGATTCCACTTCATTGATGACTTCCTGAGACAAATCAAAGCAGTGTCTATGCAATGGTTTCTTCATTTCTCAAAACAAGAAGAAGTCTGATGGTGTTAGGTCAGGAGAATAGGGTGGATGCTGCAGTAGTTCGAAGCTGCACTGGGCAGCAAAGTTGGTGGTGGCAATGGCTTCTGCAAAGACATCAGCAATCTTGGAACCCATCATGTGGAGACCTTAGACACATGCAGATGGTCATATAAAATGTTGTGGGCAAGCCCATAACTAATTCCCACAGTATTTGCGATGAAATGAATTTTCACATGTCTATCACTCAGCACCAGCTGCTCAACCTTTGCAACCGTCTCACTCTCTGTGGGTGTTGATGGCCTTCTTTCTCTTGGCTCATCAAAATCACATATATGACTGCGCTGGAACTCCCATTTCCACTTTTTTACAGTATCATAGGATGGACAATTTTGCCCATACACAGCTTTCATTTCTTCGTCAATTTCCTGAGCTTTCTTACCCTGCAAATGCAGGAACTTGATCACTGCTCAATACTCCACTTTGTCAATCGTAGTGTCCTTCCTCAGATTCCGGGCTCCACTTCTGGTGTACGATCGCCTATGGGAATGAAATTTCACACATTAGTTATTGAATATATAGACAGCGTGTATTAAAAACGGCATCTTCCTACTGATGTTTTATCTAGGTCAGGGTACAAACTTTTTGATACCCCCCTCTTAACAGCTCTATATATACATCAAACTTAATATTCATATTTCCTGCCTATTTTATTATTATTATTATTATTATTATTATTATCCATATGATGCAAGGAAGCCTGAGGCTTATGCTGCACCAGGAAAAAAAAAAAGTTCCCGAGTAGCCCTGAGAGAGAGAGAGAGAGAGAGAGAGAGACTGACATGTTAAAATCCAGATCTTCTCTAGAATCTGAAGTGGTTTTCCACCAAAGCATAATATCACATTAGATTCCTCTTGAGTGTGGTCTGTTCAGCAAAGATGTGTGTGATAGAACTTGCCTTAACTCTATTCAAACCATGTTGCAGTCTAAGTGCATATATATACACTGATTCCCTGTGATAGGTATGCTATATAACACTCATCCAGTTCTGCACCTAGACAAACACTCCAAATGTGTTGGGTTCACAAATTATTCTGCTCTCCTTTAGAATTAGGTGTGGACATTCGCTTTTTGCTGGATTCCAAGCCGTATATAAAGGGAAATGATTTTGCTGACCAGGCAGCCAAATCACCAGCATCCTTATTAAACAACACCAGTTCCATATTCCGACTGTATTCCAGTCATACATATTTTTTGTCATGCACGCTGGTCCAACCTTCTAACATATACAAGAAACAAATTATATCAAATTAAATCTGAAATGCAGTTTGATGCTCATTTTAGCTCAACTTCATGTTGGGTATAGTCACCTCACACACTTCATTTAGTGTGTGAGGTTAATGATCCCCTTTGTGTGAATATTGTAGAACACCTTTATTTAGCACTTACTCATTGTGTTTTACCATGGGTTAACCCAATGTTCAAATGTAAATTTTGATAAAATCATTGATAAATATTGAAAACAACAATGGGCCCAGCACTGAACCCTGGGGAACTCCATTAATACAGAGTTCCACAGAGTTCCCACTCTGTGGAGAACTCTGTGGAACTCTGTATTAGTGGGAACTCTGTGGAGTGGAGTTCCCACTCCACAGAGTGGGAACTCCACTCTGTCATCTTCCAGTTAACCAGCCCTTTATAATAATAAATAATAAATTTTCTGTTTATACTCCGGGACGACCAAACGGTCAGAGGAGTTTTACAAGATACACAGAATACAAGAAACAGCACCGTATTCAGCAGTCGCGGGCTCGAACTCCGGTCACTCAAAGCACGTGTACTCATTCACCCGCACGCCTGATCACTAGGCTACGGCGCGGCCTTATCCATAGCAGTAACTTGCCCTTAATGCCATGTTGCTCCTGTTTGTACAGCAGTCTTTTATGTGCAACAGTATCAAAAGCCTTCCTGAAATCTAAGTATATGAAGTCAAAATTATTTTTTGCTTCTGGTTCCTTGGTCACGTTATAGTAATCTGTCAGATTGGTTAGACAAGACCTCCTCTTGACAAATCTGTGCTGTGATTGCAGTATAATTGTATGCCTGTCCAAATGATCCTACATACTTCTTTAAGCAGTGATTTCATTATTTTTCCCTGGAACAGCTGTTAAGTTAACAGGGCTGTAATTACTCATGTCACCTTTTGATCCCCCTTTATGAATTGGAAATGTATTTGCACTTCTCCATAGGGACCTCCCCTGAATCCGAGGATGCTCTCATAATTATGGCTAAGGGTTTGTTTACCTGCTTTGCTGCATTCCTTAATATAACTGGATAGATGCCATCCACCACAGGCGCCTTTTTTACGTCAATCCTCAACAATTTCTCCAACACTTTCCTTTTAGTTATTACAAAGTCATTTAGCTCCTCTTTAGAGTTTGATAAAGTTATGGCATACCCTACCATAAAGAAAAATCCTCATGTGTGAATATAGATATAAAATACCTATTTAATTTGTCCTTAACCTGTGCCAGGTCATTCAGCATCATTTATGTCTGAGTGACGCTATGTCTCTGCTATTCCTAGAATATCTGCATTCGATGACTTAATCAGTATTTAAAATTCATTGAATTTATTCACAATGCTTCTAGCATTAATATACATGCACATGTTCTTACTCTTAGTTACCCTAACACAGCCCATGTATTCATTTGTTTCATGATGACCCAAAGCAGGGCCTGAAATCCCAGACACCTTTCTTTCCAGCTTGCTGCATGTACCAGTAGTAGCAATGCAAGAATGAATTTCATCTCTGCCTGTGGTTCTAGTTAAACTATTAGTCTGTATAACCCACGAAGCTGGTAGTTTTCCAACTCACCTATCATTGCCTCAATGGCATCAGCAAATATTCTTGTACTCCTATTTAAGTGTATTCCCTCCCTATAGAACAGTCTCTCCTATTAACAAGCACAGACCATGCTGAGAAAAATTTTACCCCAGTCTCTCTAGGACTGAATTGATTTGACAAAGCTCTCATCATATACTCCCTCCTATCATGTCTGGGCAGAATTACAGACACTTTCAAATTAAACCCTAACTCATGACTTTTTGACAACATTGCCCCGCACTTGTTAAGTAAGTCCTCAGATCTCACTCTTATTATGATTAGTGTCAACGTGTAAAACAGTATCTCCTTTTGTGCCCTTAAAAGATGATATCTGCTCTATAATGTCATTTACTTTTGCCCCTGGCAGACATATTCCACCTATCCTTCTTGCCCAACATATTTCCCATTTCTTTGACAGTAGAGTCAATTAACTCCTGTGGGCCCAGTGCATTCTGCCTTGGAGATTGCCGCTGTGTTGTCTGATGCACAAGAGGGAACATTGGCATTGAGTTGGGCAGCTGAGGGCTTGCTGGGCCCCTAATTTTAATTCCTTCAAGGGCATCTATCCCACTCTTCAAACTTTCATAGATGCCCATCAGAACTCTGAGTTGGCACCTAATTTCTTCACACTCTCTGCATCTAGTACACATAAAGACATTCTCCTTGGCTAGATTATGTCCTGTTCCAGAAAGGTCTGAAAGCATTTCACAAGTTGCATATTTTTTTAGGCTGTGATGTGTTGGGGAATTGCCCCATTTGGTTCTCCTCTGAGCCACAGCACTCCCACTAATTGGTGTCTGTTGCTGTGTTGCTCTAGTCTGGGGCATGATTTCCATTTTGCAATGTTAAATTAGTTATGTCCTTGCTAAAAAGAAAAAATTCCTTAGCTAAACACAAAAAAGATATATGCCCAACAAGTGATTAGAACCTTCGAGCTACTTATTTATCACAATTAAAACCCTACTATTCTTCTGCACGTGCTACTATATTTGTGCAAAAACACCGATAGAATACTGGCATGAGTAGTGAGTCGTAACTTACAAAATCACTAGTTAAATTTAAATAATGAACATGACTAAGGCTATTTAAACCATTTGTCAAACACAATTAAATATGTTAATTAATCAAAAAACTTATTTGTTTGCATGAACATAATTCTGTTCCTGGCACTTTTCAGCATCTGCAAAGGAGATCTGATTGGAGCATTTTAGGCTTCATTTGAGTTTAAAAATGTAATCCTTATTCATTCTTAGATGACACATAAGGGGAGATCAAATTTAAATTGAAAGGGGATATTTTGTGTGTTGGAAAATTAGTTTAAGCTTTACAGTGATTATGGCAATAAACGTTTGCCTGGTGTTATGAAATTTAGTAGTTTGAATACATTTAAAGGATTGGAAAAATGACACTGGTAAACAAAAAATTCTTTTGTACTTCTAGTGCAAAAGTTGCAGATTCTAATGGAAATTTATCTGCTGATTACAAAAATACCAAAATTATATCTCTATCACATCTCCATTGAAAGATATGCTGAAATTTTAGTAGAGTGAGTGAAACCTCCTTTAATGGACATCTCTTGTGGATACTGAGGCTTGGGTCCTGGCTAAGTATTTGAAATTACATGTTAAGGATATTCTCTAGTCTGCATGCAGACACTTTTTTAGCTGCCCTTTTTGATTTTTCAATCTCCCTGTAGCGGTCGCTTACATTTTTTCAAGGGTAACATTTCGGATGAACATGTTCATTGCTGGTGACACACATACGCATTTTCATGTTTTCATTTAACCACAAGGGCAAGTGAACATCAAGGTCATTATAGTAACTGTGACACTAATTAGATTGCCGATAGCCATGGATTATTTACGGTGCAGGTTGCAGAATATGTTAATACGTTTGACACTGCTGATATAGAATTTACAAACTTGGTTTTGACTGTCTGAAGCAGTGCCACTGGCATGTTCATCACTTAACCAGACAATAAAATTGTAAACATGAGAGACCCTTTTGGTGAGAAAGAAAGGGGAGTATTTTAATGTGAATGTGAGAATATAGTTGTAATACTGTACAACAAATTTAAAAAAAATTACCACTCTTCAAACAGACTCCAATGCATTTGCATTAGAGTCCTCTATAAATGCATGCTGCATTAACAAAGCTGTCAATCAAACTGAATCAGACACTGATTACAACTGCTCTGTAATCACCACTAAACATATAGTATGACTAGATCTTCAAAGTGTAAAAAAACTGATGCATATCTGGCACTACCATCTGTCTATTCTGTAAGGCTCAGTTTTGTTTCCTCAGAGTGTTTAATTGTTACAGTAGTGTAGTAACTTTCAAGTGAACAGATTGTGATTGTGAAATTCTGTGCAGAGTTCCAGGCCCAGGTAAGAATTTACAGTTACATAATCACACTGTACTACAGTGAGGTGCCTCCATAGCCAGGTGGGCAGGAGCAGCAGTGCGTAGCACATGCTTCTTGATTAGACCGGGGTTCAAGCCCATGCCCACCAAATACAGAGGATGCGGAAAGGTCAGGGAATGACCACCGCATATCCCCAGAGCAATATGGTTTTAGTTGCTAATACTCCTAAAAACCAAATAATAAACAAACAACAACAACTGTACTACAGTATGTTTTGAAAGCAGTTAACTTTGCAAGAAAAAGTAGAAGTGATAGAATATTCTAGAAAAGAAAAGTATGGAGTTTGTAAGTTAGCTGATTATTTCAAATTTGGAAATACTTCAGCAATAGCAATTATTAAAAATGAAGAAATTTTGTTAAAACAGTGGCGTGGAAATGGAGAGCAGCATCATACATTTTCTCATGGCAGAGGAGCTTTGGTGGATAAATTGACATTTGAGTGGCTTAGTTGAGTGATTCAAACAAAAGCCTTAGAAAATGCTAAAGAAATTGGTACCATTAACTTTAAAAGCATGTAATGGCTGGTTAGGTAAGTTCCGTACATGTCAGACTATTTCCTTCAAAGCAATTTGTGAGGAGTCTGCTGATGTAATTTGGAAATGATTACTGAGTGAAAAAAAAAAAAAAAAAAAAAAAAAGCCTGCTGTCAGCATTCAAACATTAAATGCTCATGAAATGGGTCTTTTTTTTTTTTCATGCAGTTCAGAACAAAATAGTGTGCCTTAAAGGGGAAACGTGCTTGGTAAAGTGGCAAAGGCTCATCTAACTGTACTTTTTATGTTTAAGCCTGATGGGCATTCACAAAAATACCATCCTGTCATAGGCAAATCTATGAAACCAAGGGGTTTAAAGGTTTGAATTTAGCATTAGCAGAGGCATATGATGCAAGAAAGCAAACTTATACAGCATCAGCAAAAAAAATAAAAAAAATTCCTATTTCACCCATCCATTCAACTAAAAGTTTGTCCAGTTCTTCCTTGATTTTATTTAAGCTATTAACTTCCACAACGACAGATGGAAGTTTGTTCCTGCAATCAATCAGCTGCTAGCTAAAGGCAAATTTCTCCACATCTATTCTACAATCTATAACTGTCTTTCCTCAATTTGAATTTATGCCCTCTCAGGTTTGCAATCTCAGCAAGAGGAGGAATTCCATCATCATTGGGATTCCATCGATATCAAGCGGATCAATCTAGTTCATTTCCTTCATTTTAGAGTTTATATAATTAAAGAAGTCTTTGCTGTTTTTTTTTTGCATCCTTTGCCAAAGATTTCTCGTAATCTGCCTTTGCTTGCCTAATCTCCTTCGTGACGTGGTTACAGACTAGCTTATATCTGCCGTAGGCTTCTGTGTCGCCTAATAATTTATATGCATCCCATGCATTTTTCTTCTCTACCTCATTAGTTCATCTGACATCAATTTAGGCCTGAACCTTGAACAGTATTTCTTAGTTGGTATGAAGAGCCTAGTAGCTTCCAAGATTAATTCATTGAATGCTTTCCATTGAGAATTTGCTGTTGGTAACATTATCAGTTGATTCCACTGTATGAAATTTAAAAACTGTCTGAGACCATTGTATTCACCTTTACGAAAGCAAAAACTCTTCCCTTTACCCCTGATTTTGGTGACATCTTTAAGCAAATCCCACATCAGTATAATGTGATCACTGCCATATAGTGGTTCCTTTTTTCTGCAAATTCTTAATTTGTGAATAGTCACTACTGATAATCAGATCAAGTGTATTACTCCCTCTGGTTGCCTTCTCAAAAATGCTGCTGTAGAAAACAATCGTCCAATAAATCTGCAAAAGTCCTGCTAGTGAGCGAGTGACTAACCCACAAGTTCCAGTCAATATCTGGGAAGTTAAAATCCCCAATTATAAGACATTCTGATTTACTGGCCCCCTCTATTTCTCTGTACTCTGAACAATTGTACTTGTCAGAGTCATTAGTCCTGTAACACACTCCTACTCATTTTTGCTTTCCCAGTGCTTATGTCACACCTAACTGATTCAACATTGCACTGTCCACCCATGTCAACTGGATGCACTTCCTTAGATTTTGTGTTTCTTAACTAACAGCATAACTCCCCTCCTTCTTTCCTATCCTGTCTATTTTTTCTGTTCATATTGTACTCCCCAAATTCCAATTCTCTCTTCCTTATATCTGTGTGACACCATGTCTCTGTGTGAAGGTGCCTCCGTAGACAGGTGGGCAGGAGCAGCAGTGCGTAGCACACGCTTCTTGATTAGACCGGGGTTCAAGCCCGTGACCACCAAATACGGATGATGCGGAAAGGTCAGGGAATGACCACCGCATATCCTCAGAGCAATATGGCCTTAGTTGCTAATGCTCCTAAAAACCAAATAACAACAACAACAACCATGTCTCTGTGTGATATCCCAACAATATCTGCCATTGATGTCTTGATCAAGGCTTCAAATTCATCAAAGTTTATTTACTGTTCTCCTAGCATTGGTGTACATGGAAGTATACATGCACCTGTTCTTACTCTTAATTACCCTAATACAGCAAGTATACATGCACCTGTTCTTACTCTTAGTTACCGTAACACAGCAAGTATACATGCACCTGTTCTTACTCTTAGTTACCCTAACACAGCAAATATACATGCACCTGTTCTTACTCTTAGTTATCCTAACAGCAAATGTACCTGCACCTGTTCTTACTCTTAGTTACCCTAACACAGCCCACGTATTTACTTGTTCCATAATGACCCTCACCAGTCATTGAAATCTCCAGCACCTTGCTTTCCAGGCCGCTGTGCATTCTTATAGAAGCAGTGCAATTATCACTTTCACCTCTGCCTGTGGCTACTGTTAATGTTTTAATCAGTGAATCTCCCCCTCCCCAAGCTAGCAGTTTTCCTACTCATCTAACACTGCCTCGATAGCATCGGTAAATATTCTTGCACTTTCAATTTAAGTGCATCCTGTCTCTGTAGAGGCAGCCTCTCCTGTTAAGACTTTAAGAAAACTCAATGTTCAATGGAAATCGAACAATAAGGCTTGGATGACTAGAGGTAATGACAGAATGGTTGATTCAGTTGAATAAAATAATGGTTTTCGAGAATAGAAAAGTTATTTTTTTTTCTTGACAATGCCGCATCTCCCCCACATATTAAACTGAATAATGTTGAAATGGTGTTTTTTACTCCCAATTCATATCTGCTTCTCAACCACTAGGCCAAGGATATTTAAACTTTATCAATATGGAACACCTGAATTCAAAACTTGAAGAAGAGAAAAGGTGTTCAAATTTTGCAAAACTAGATGTTCTGCAAGCTATAATCTGGATTAGTGCAGTGAGCTTCTCTACAATTGAAAACTGCTTCCACAAAGCAGGATTTGATTTGAGTATTAATCATTGTGATGGTGTCTTTGCAGATACAGCTGATGTGTCTGTACTTAATGGCTAGCTATGGACATTAGGATATTCTTTTCTGAGCAGTGATGAATATGTTTCTGTAGACCCTGGTATAGTAGTGGAAGGCATAAACACCGAAGAAAGGACTTTGTAAGTGAATTTATGAACAGTGAAGAACTTATGGAGTAAGAGGAAGATGGAGAACATGAAAAAGGATGAACAACAGTGACACCAAATTAAAAAATATGCTGATACGTTAGATTACTTAAACCATCTAAATTCTATGTGAGCAAAAATTATGAATATGGAGTAAAACTAGTGAGTGATTTAATTATCCACAATGAAAATGAAATTGTCAAAAAGAAATGCTCTAAACAAACCAATTTATATTTATTTTTTAATAGAAGTTAATGTTATAATCATAAATAAAAGGTTGTTATTTGTTAAAAAATAATTATGAATTATTTCTCAAAAGGTATTCGAAATATAAATGTTTTATGATAAGCAATAAAAAAGTCTGTGTTAAGTAACCAGTTACAGTGGATTTCATTTTTCCAAATTATTGAAACCGACTACTTGTACACTGATCTCAGCAAAGCAGACACTTTTTTCTGCTCCAGTGGTGTCTGCCATAGAGAGGTTTCACTGTAGCTTAATAAATGACTAATTCAAATATCATACAATAATACATATGCTACCTTAAAAATGAGTTGTATTCATTTTAAAATACTTTAATGAAACATAATGTACTATATACATTTTCTTTCCTTAGAAATGTTTGCTACCGAGAGAGAGAGAGAGAGAGAGAGAGAGATTGATTGATTGATTGATTGATTGATTGATTGATTGAGAGAGAGAGAGAGAGAGAGAGAGAGAGAGAGAGAGAGAGAGAGAGAGAGAGAGAGAGAGAGAGAGAGAGAGAGAGAGAGATTTCTTTATAGTCCATTTTTCTTTTCTTAGGACATCAGCTACAATCTGCCATCATGGGTATCCCAATGACATTGGTACCACTTTTCCACTATGGGTATATCCTGATGAAAGCATTCCCCTTGTGCTTCACTTACATCTCCCATTGAATCAAAACTTGAGATGGGAATGAAGAAAATAAATTTGCAGAAATTTGACAGCCCATGTTTTATAACATTGTAGTAAAGTTGACACCAGAAATTCATAATTGTCTTCTTTCCTTCTTCCAAGAAATCCATGCAGCTTTAAACGATTGCCAAGATGTCAGTTCAGTATCCCGTAGCTTAGAGGCCCACCAAAAGATCCTTCTTCCATTAGGATGTAACTGCATTTAAAAATTGTAGTTATATCCTATGGAAGAAGTTTCTTTTTCCTAATGGTTTAAAGTAAACAATGCCAAAAAAGCAAAACAACACAAAAAAAAAAAAAAAAAAACGAAACATTTTTTACATTATAAATTTATATTCTTTCACTGAAAAGTTGCATCCATAATGCATCTATATCCCTCTCATTATTTCTGTTTATTATCTTGTCTTTAAAATTCTTGTGTACATTATTTTTTTAATTCTTCTAAAATCCCCTCCCCCTATATTCAAAACTGTTTATATTAAAAACATAGGAACAACTGTAGACATGTTCTGTGATCCCTGACTTCCTGGTATTTTTTCCAGTTTTGCACTGTTAAATTGGGGAACCCTTAGGCAGCAGTATTCATTTTCTTCTTTATCCAGAACCTTAACAAAATTCTTCATTAATACAATGATAAATTTGCTTTATATGCAAAGTTGGAAGATTAATTTTTCTTTCTTTCTTTTTTTTATTCAGCCATTGGAAAATATTTTATATTACTTCCCGAGTAAAAATCCCTCCTTTTCCTGCTACTGCACAACATAATGTTTTTTTCTGTTACATGACTGTCACACACAGAAAGCAGTATTTTTTGAAATCTCCTTATAGTAATTCAGCCACCTTAAGATTGCCGTGGACATTCTAAGAAAATTCATGGTACTTTATTTCACTCAGGATCTTGGGCATCTTTTATATCTTTTTTTTTCTTTAAAACTAACAGCATGAAGTAGGGGAATTGATAGGAGTGCATTTCCAGTAAAGCTGCTTTTAAACTTAATTTCGAGGCATCAATACTATTCGTTAGGATTTTATTCTGGTGACCAGTTCATTCAAAAGACCACTAATGTCTACAGAAACATGCACTGTCTTCCATAACAAAATATTTTAAAACACTATGTGAAAATTTTGATATACTGTAAATTTAGTTCTAGTTTCAAATAACTTCCATTGTTGTAACCCAGAACCAAGGAATTTTAGGTTACAATAGAACAAAGTAAGTAATTTTTTTTTTTTTTTTTTTTAAGGACTGATGCTATATTATATTAGCTTGCCTTTTACCACAAATAATATGAATAACAGTAAGAGTTTACAAAAAACAAACAAAAAACCAGAATTTAATGATGTAATTGTAATTATAGTACTTATCCATTCCAGCTTCGTGCTGGATCGATTAGGAGAAAACCAGTTTTTTTCCATTTAGCTCTCTCCTTCCACCATTCATCTCCCCCCACCCCAACTCATTTTCCCTCTTGACATTTTCTTCTTGTCCTGTAGTTGGCCTGTATTTATAGTATGCTTATTGAATGTTGCAGGTATATATCTTTGAAGCACTTGGCTATTCCAGATTCAAAATTAATGTCCAGCAGAGGAAAGAAGGTGTACAGGTATGAATTTTTAATTCATGTTATTGTTCACATACATGAACAATAACAAGAAATATTCATTACCTATTTAAATAATCATTTTGATTCTTTTTAAAACATGTATTATTTTGTTCTGATTAAATATGTGCGTTTTTTTAAAATTGGGTGAATGGTTTACCTGATATCATACATCAGAAGAGAGAAATTTTGGCACCAGTTTTGTGTATTGATGAGTACTGGAGATAAGTATGATTATTTAATATTTTTCTTTTATGTAATGATGTAGATGTATAATTAATATTATAAGTTATATTTTTAAATTAACATTATACATACAATATATATTACTGTAGTAGCGGTGACCAGTGTAGTTTCATTATTGTATTTACATAGCATAATATTGTTATGTTATTTTAGTGCTGTAATATTAATTTTGCAACCCCAGGAACTATACTAGTGATAGCCTAGCTATCAGAAGGGACACCCAAGCTGGACAGGTCCTCATGGATAGGAGCTAGACCAAGACAGATACCTAGGAGAAGGAAAACTCCGATACAAACCATAGTGGTGGGCAGGAGCACTCACTATTACCAACCTGAGACAGCTATAGCATCTAGAATCAGGACCGAAAACCTGAAGACTTAGGCAAGCCTATGGCTACAGCACTGTGATGTGGAAAGCAAGGGGAAACTGCCACATTAACTATCCCAAGAATACAACATGATTAGCCATACAACAAAAATGGCCCTTAGTCCTTGCAGGCCTTAAATGGCTAGAGGGTGCAAAGAATACACCAGTTTATTTCCTCAAACGATAAGCCAGATTCTAATAGAACTAAATTTAAAAACAAAGAATAACCACTTAAAATTGCAATGTGGAATGTCAGAAGTCTGTATCAAGCAGGGAAATTAGAAAATGTTGCAAAAGAACTTGACAACATGAACATTGATATCTTGGGCTTATGGAGGTGCAATGGCCAGGATGAGGCAAAATGAGTACAGTGAAAGGCCACAAATTCACATACTCTGAAACGAGCATCACAGAGTGGGAATTGGTATCAAGATGATTCCTAAATGGGTACTGGGCTTTTTCAGACAGGATTGTTTTTTGCCCACTTTAATGCTCTTCCAATCAATATCATATAGGTATATGCACCAATGATATGTATATGCACCACTGAGCCAAAAGAAAAGGAATCAAATGTAATCATGGGAGATTTCAGTGCCAAAGTTGGAGCAAGCAGGGTTGGCAACACTGTTGGCCTTTTTGGACTGGGAATAAGAAATGAAAGGGGAGATAAAATGGTTGTTACAAACACCTGGTTCACGCTACCACCACGAAGGTTATACACATGGGAGGCTCCCAATGATGCCCAATCAAAGATTAATCGAAATCAGATTGACTACATCATTGCCACTCAGAGATTCTAAAACATAATCAAAAGCGGCAAAACCTAACATGGAGCTGATATCAGCTCAGATCACTGTCCACTAATAGGGAAGCTGGATATAAAATTAATGACAATCCAGAATAAGGGACTAAAGAAAGGCTGGGACAAAGAAAAACTTAGCCAGCTTGCATATTGGAGAAAGTTCACAAGTATAATGGAAGAGTAAATGGTGAATAGTAATTTTGATCTGCTGAATAGAGAGAGACCCAGAATCGGAATGGACCCAGTTCAAGAAGATAATGACAGATGCTGTAAATGCAACTTTTGGACCAAAGGAAAGCTAAACAGCAATGGATGACAAGTGAGATACCAAAGCTAATGGAGCTCAGGAAAGACTTTAAGAACAAAAATGAGGAAAAATATAAGATGCATGCCAGTTTGATTAATATGGAAATAAGGAAGGCAAAATAGATATGGATGAAGGTGAGATGCAATTGAATATCTGCAAATTGAGCATAAGCAACATCTAGTCCACAAAGAAGAGAAGGAACTATGCAACATCAGGAAAAACCACACATGAGGTCACATTCTAGATAAAAACAACAGGGAAATAGTGGAAAATCAACAAAAAAAGGACAGATGGCAAGTAGTATATTTGAGAGGACTATACTGTGATGGGGACAGACAACTAAGAAATGACAACACACAAACAGATGGTGAACATCGAGACTTTCTGATGGAAGAACCAGAGCAAGTGATGAAGTCAATGAACAATAACAAAGCAACATTGATAACATCCTGGCCAAAATGCTCAAGTACCTTGGAACAAGAGGAAGACGACAGCTCCTCAGTATTTTCAATGATATCCTAACGGAGGAAACCTTCCCCTTAACTTTCTGATCTTTATTCCATCTTTATTATTGTATAACATTCCAGAAAATCTGTCTCAATTATTATGTATTTCTTTTCAAATTTCAGTTCTCAGCTCACTTTGTGATCTGAGAGCTGAAATTCTGTTTATTTTCAGTCTTTCTAACCTAACTCTAAATTGTGAAATTTTAGGATTTATAGAAGGTATATTATTATTTTCTGGAAAACGTTTATTTCCAATTCTTATGTGCCCATCTTTCAGGAAGCCAGCCACAATATTCCATTCTATTCTGTAAATTGTTAAGTGCAAACAATAATATCCCAATTCACATCTGTCAAGTACCTCAAGTGCTATTGTTTTCACAGCATATAATCACTTCAGGGAATTAAAAATGTTTTGCATCTCTGATATGATTTATGTTTTGTGTTCCACTATTTGGCAGAACGTGAAACACATAAACATTTCAATCACGTGGCATACCATTTAAAATATCAAATAGCATATCAAATAACCCATTTTATTTAGAAGTTACATAATTTTATGTTACACATTTTATAAGTGGTCTTTTTTTTTTTTTTTTTTTTTTGTTTAAATTTTAGTGAATGTTGGTCAGGGTCACAGTAGGAAATAATCATTGACACTGTTGAGTTAAATGCTTTTATGTCTGTAACATTTGGTTTTATAAGTAAGATGTATTATATGGATAATGTTTCATATCAAAAGTATTTAAGGGAAAAATATTTAAAATAATATTTACAGATTCAAGAGTGGTCTTGAATGCCACTCAAGCAATTACAATGATTTCTTCTCGGTGGTTCCAAAGCATTTTCTCTCCAATCAGATGATTACAGAGAATATTAGTATTTTAATTTACACCATTAATTAATTTTTTCTCTTCCAAATAAAGAAGTAAGCTTTCTAACAAGAAAGGAAAGGTACTTTTCTTTTTATATAATGAAGGGTGGTGATTTACTTCACGGACTGGTGCAAGATGTTATCTTAATTGTCATCATCTGAATCTACTGTGGATTTCTCCTTCTTGAAATACTCTCCCTTGAACTTGACATACTTTCACCACTGTTGTACCCACATATTATATACTTTTAGCAAGCTGTTTTTCGAAAAACTGTGAAGTCCTTCCGTTGTGGCTCTGCGAGCATCATTATCAGACATGAAACACTTGCCTTTCAGAGCTTCTTCAGATGTGGAAACAGAAAGAAATCACACGGGATTAAGTGCAGTGAATAAGAGGGATATGTCAGAACCTAACAAAGTGTGAATCATGGATATCGGGAACCTATGGCTGAACAATATTAGCCATATTGGACCTGGTATTATCTTGATGGAGAAACCACTTCACATCGGAAGCGTTCTTGACGTTTCTCACGAGTGGCACAGCAAAGTTTGACTCTGAGAACCTCAGAGTATGCTTCCATATTTATAGTTGTTCCACGAGGCACAAAATGTGTAACAAGAATACCTTTTATGTCAAAAAAAAAAACAAAAAAAAAAACCCATTTGTTTGTCAGTCAAATGAGAAGCTCGAAATTTCTTAGGCCTTGGTGAATCAGAATGCTCCCACTCACTTGACTGTTGTTTTGTCTCTGGATTATAGAGAAAAATCCAAGTTTCATCACAAGTCACTATTTGATTAAGAGGTTTTAAGACGTTGATTCCACACAATTTTACTTCAGAACAAAAACAGCAAAGAACAGACTTGTGCACAGATTCACAACGTTTTCAGGTGATCTCTCACAATATTGTGAGCACTACTGTACGAAATGGACATTCTAACAGTTAATTCATGAAGTGTAATTTGCCTGCCTGTCTTCATCCATGATTTCCTGGTTTTTGCAAGTTGCACAGGAGTTGTTGAGGAGGAAAGCTGACCAAGTCTTGGGTCATGTGCAACAGACTCATGGCCTGCACTGAATTGATTGTGCCATTTAAATATGGCTATCCTACCAAGACACTCAATACCATATGCTTCATTCATCTCTAACTTTTTCCGATGCATTTAAGCCCTGTCTGACAAAATAACGAATCGCACATCGCTGTTCAATCTGTATGTGCGACGATACTTGCTTCAAAATGATCAACATTGACACACGGCTAAAAAAACTTTTCATGCAACACTACAATGAGTACTACCATGTGCACACTCTGCTCAGTAGCTATCAGGGAGAGTACCTGTAGGTGTGGTTATGGAAAGTTCATGTGGTAAACTTAAAATTTGCACCAGTATGCAAATTAAATGATCACCCCTCATATATATATAACTGACTTCATTAACACACTGAGCTCTTATTACTTTGTAACTATTGGCCCACAGTCTTTTTCTCTTTGTTGTACAGAAGAGCATAGAGGCCATGACAGGTCTCCCAAAATGGTTAAACAATTTCATTCAAAAGACCTTGCGGAAACATCTCATCTCATCCCATCCCAACTATTTTAGGCAGCTCTTAAAAAAAAAAACAAATTTTGGGGGTCTACCCATTCTCACCTTTAGTATTGCAAATATCCCAGTATCAGTTAAAGCTGGCTATCTTTCTTATAAGATTTGATCATATGTTCCAAAGGTGTTTTAAATGCCAGAGTATGCCCATGCCCATAGAGCAGTTCAAGGTGTGGATTTGTCTATGTAGGTTTGTGGACCGTTCCCAGTCTGAATGCACTGCTGTAGCACCACTATACCCTAATTGGAATATGCTGGGTGAGCACCCTAACAAAGTGTGAATCATGGAAATTGGGTTAAAAAAATTCTAAAGTACAAGGCAGAGAAAAATGTCTCATACTAAGAATAAACAAACAGATATCAAACTTACTGCCTTCTAAATCATATTGCACATTAATGCAGTAGGGCTACATGTCCAAAATTACATATTTTACACAGCAGTTATTTGAATGTGATTGTTCATGATAATAAATAATGTAATTAAGTTACAGTTCCATGTTTGGTGACCATATTTCATTGAAATCTAAGTTTTAAAACATGATTGCTAAAATTATTGTAGATTATTTATACTTTCGAAAAATTTGAGATAAGGCTGTACTGCGCTGACTGTTTCATTTTGCGTATTCATCTATGTCCATAATGCCTTAAATTTAAGAATGATAATAATTATCATTCTTAAATTTAAGGCATTATGGCCATAGATATTATTTTATATATAACAGGGCACTTTTGGATTAAAAGATGTTAGACAGTTATAAAAATATTTATTACATCTAGGTACAATAAGAAAATAAAAATAATTCAAATGAAATTTTAAATTCTAATACAAAAATCTGAAATCTACTTCCTATCATCAGTGTCACTTTGAACAGCAGCTGTTACAGAATCTTCTGAACTTTGGAGACTTTTGAAAAATGCATGGTTACAATAGGTACTGCATTAGTTCTACAAAGTTCTAGCGGATTTTTTAGTTTTTGAACACTTAACTTTGGAGGAGCTTAGTAGGCCTTTATCAGATCAGGCATCGTTTTTGGTCGGCCACATTGTCTTCTGTGAATGTCAGTACATTTATACTCCTCATTATAATTATTCTTGTAGTAAATAGGGTTTGGAGAATCTTTGCGAGCGGCTCACATCTGGTGAGTATGGGCTTGGAACACCCAGGGTCCTGAGCTGGATATCATCATTCTTCTCTTTCTTGGTGATTCCCTTCTACTTTTGACTCTCTCTCTCTCTCAGGGTTACTCGGGAACTTTTTTTTTTTTCCTGGTGCAGCATAAGCCTCAGGCTTCCTTGCATCATATGGATATTAATAATAATAATAATAATAATAATAATATCGTCCCATAACACCTTTTCATTTTCTTCATTCACCGTGTAATTAGTACTCATTCACATTGACAGATCTTTAAAGTCACTTATATCCTCAGTAGCTAATTCTTTTACAATATAAGGAGTTCCTCCTTTTCATGCCATTTGTATTACAGGTGTCCACTGAGCAGGTGTATATATATATATTGGACCAGATGTTAAAAGTTGCTTTTTTTGACGTTTAATAGTTGCATGCATTGCATCTTCCTCGTTCTGTGTATGACCAACTGTTAAATATTTATGAGTTATAGATGGTATTTCAAACATAGTGATTGCATAAAAATAAAGACAAGCCATTGTCTTATTTTTATTCTGTCCAACACAATTGTCAGAATAAAACACAGTGTCTTTAGTAAGGCAGTGGTTTTGTAAGTACAGGAAAACGCAAGAGCTCATTTCGTTTACTCCTCTATTTGCAATGCCCTCATGCCAAAAGTAACAAAATCCCTCTTTTGTGATGCAGTCGAATATGGTAAAATTAAAGCAATTTAATTTCCGCTTATAATAAAATATTCCAACATCTCCACAAGGCACCTGTAATACTGCCTGAAGATCAAAACATGATACAATTTTATTATTTTTCTTGTCTTTCCCTTCATTAATATCCTTGTATTTTTCCTCGGCTTTGAATCTTGTTATTAATACGTGACTCATATTTCAATTGCAAGGCCTCTTTCTGTTCTGGATTACTATTTTCATACATTTGGTACAACGAGCATTGGTCTTTTTTCGGTGTAAAAAACAAAAGATTAAATTCAAAATTGAATACTTTCTCATAACTGCATCTCTTTGCAAAGTCAAGTCCTTTCTCTTTTCTCTCTTTCATGTACATTCTATGCATTTCGGAAAAGGTTAGACTGCCATCCAAATATTGTTTTGAAGTTTGTGCCCTGAGATAGTGTGAATCAGTTAATGGGAAACTGTTAATGTGTTCCTTTATAGAATTTTTTTAACTCCTCCAATAATTTCGATTTATTTGCATTCATTCCTCGCTTTTCCTTCTCTAAAATTCCACATTTGTCTACTTTATTCCACGTATTCCAGATTAGTTTGTCCCCAATATCCAGTGTTTTCATAAAGAAATACGTACATACTCTAGCCTTTATTCCCTCATTTAGAAAGTAGTAGGCAATGTTATTACCTCTAGTTGATCCTTCCGTACGTTGTCGATACTTTGGAGTCACTATAGAGGAATTATTTAAAATAAAGTTTCATTGCAAACTATGACTACCAAGTGCCGAATATCCTTTATGAATTTGTTGTTGCTTGTCTTCTGAAATTTTTGTTGTGTACTTAAGGCGGCATTTATCTCCACATGTTCCTTTTACTGATTTTGCTGGCACTTCCTGATTAGTTTCAGTAATGTATGCTAGACGTGAGTTTACTTTTTGCTTTTTAATATTTCTTTTCCATTGGCTAGGTCTTCTTGGCCTTCTAGTTTTTTTAGCATATTCTTCAATGCCTGCTTCTTCATTCATCCCATTCTCTTCTTCCATGATATTATTTGGTGATCTTCGAGGCACATGTGAAACATTAGATGAGCTATCAGAATCTGATGAATTTTCACTTGGCAAGTAATTTTTGTCCATGTCAGAATCATCCAAATATCCTTCAGGTTCAAAATAATCTTTACTTTGTTGAGCATCATTATCCTACAAAAATAATGATATATCAAAATGTCGTCTCAATTTTATGTATGGATGGATATCAATACCAGAATGCTACTTAATAAACACAGTTGTCATTCCAAAATGTTTAATCAATATAAAAGTTATGCTTTAACTAGCATCAGTGAGTTTTTAAATTTACAGTTTTTTATATAACAAAAATTAACACATTTTTATAATTAATGATTGACAGTCCAAAAAAAATATCTAGGACATCCGATGTATCCTCTATTAACATAATCTAACTTGAAATAATTGGATATCCATTTAATTTAAGTATAAGAAAAAATACTTACACAAGGTAAAGAATCTCCACTCCGAACCATACTCTGGAAATGAACATCTTCAGAAACTCTTGCAGCTTCTACAGGTATATTAGTGTAAACTATCTCATTTGATTTAGAATCTGTGTCATTCTTACACAACATATTAACCATTAGCAACCCTCTGCTTTTTATAAATTTACCACTCATGTCTATAATTAGATTATGCGAGCAAATTTAGACTCGCAGCTTGAGGCTTTAGCCCTAAATGCATCTTAGTCTAAATACATCATACACCATCAGGCATCTCTCATATTGTGGAGTTATACTTCATAACTGTTTTGCCATCATTGCATCACTTGGGTACCTACCCACCCACCCACCCACCAAAGAAGGGCCAAATAGCCCTGAAACGGTGCCATCTGGGTGGTGGTACCTATCTGAGAATAAGTAACATTAGGCTTCTCCTTAGGTGAAGCCTTACTTATTCGAAGTAGTGCAATATCATGGCAACTCGTTGTGAAGGTATTCACAATATGAGATATAACTTAAAATGATGCCTCCTTACAAATATTCTGTTTATTCAGAAATGGCTGTGTATTAATGATGCTATTGCACTTAATATATACTTGCAGCTTGTGGCTTTAGCCCTAAAATGCATCTTACATTTTAGAAATTATTAACAATGGATAAATTTTTAGTGAAAGGAAATCAGAAGAGGCATATTGATAACAACGAGCCTGGAGAAAATGACAAAAACAAAAATGAGTAACCATCAACCTCAATAAAAAAGAAAAGATGTCGTAAATATGATGATGATTATTTGACGATGGGATTTTCATATACTGGTACCCGAGGTTGTCCTCTACCTCTGTGTGTGATATGTGGTTTGTTGAATGAATCAATGGTGCCGAGTAAATTGCAGCATCATTTTTCTGCGAAACATGAGAATTTATCATCCAAAACTGTGGAGTATTTTAAAAGATTGCAGGCCACTACTAGAAAACAAGGTACAGAATTTTGTAGTATGGCTAAAATATCTGATAAAGTGCAAGAAGCCAGCTATTTAGTAGCCAAACTGGTGGCAAAAAAAAAAAAAAAAAAAAATCTCGCCTGATTACCAGCATGTCGGGTAATTGTGAAAACGATTTTGGGAGAGGAACTTGGAAAAAAAAAAATACTGGCTTTACCCCTTTCAAACAGCACAATTAGCAGGCATATAAAAAAAATGTCCGATGATATTGAAGAACAAGTTGTTCAACATATTAATAATTTTTGGTGACTGCTTGCATTGCAAGTACATAATTCTACAGATATTAGCGGGAAAAAGCCCAATTAATAGCATTTATCAGGTTTATTGAAAACACACAATTATTAATCTTTTATTATATATATATTTTTTTGTTGTAAAGAACTCACCTAAAGAAAAACTGGGCAAGATATTTATGAAGTAATGAATAATTATTTACAAAAGTGTGGTGTATTTTGGGGAAATCTAAAAGCCGTGGCTGCTAGTATTGCAGTCGGTACATCGGTCACCCTTGTTTCCGTTTATATTCCACCATCTCTACCTCTTCCCCAGTCAGAATTCCACAATTCTTCTCAATGATTTTAATGGACACCATCCTTTGTGTGGGTCCACTACAATGGACAGAAGAGGCAAATTGATTGAGGAATTTAAATAATAATGATCTTAATTTACTAAACTCTGGATCTCCTACATACATTCACCTACTTACAGGATATACTTCTGCAGTTCACTTGTCAATTTGCTCTCTATCCATCTTTTGAATCATGACATGGTTGATATTATCTGATCCCTTTAATAGTGACCACTTTCCAATTATTTGCACATTGCAAACAGTGGTAACTCAAAATGCTGATCAACGATCGATTTGGGAGTTTAGCAAGGCAAACCTGGATGTCTATTCTGCTAAAATGCTTTTAGATAGAATTTATGTTCAATAGACACATATTGATGATGTAACTACTTACATCACCAATCAGATTATGACTGCGGCAAATGCTTTTATTCCAAAATCCAGTCCATATCGCGCTCACCAAAATCACTGGTGAAATGCAGAGTGCTTCTATGCCAAACAAGAGAAAAACTGTGCATGGAATAATTTCCAGAAGTGTCCTACTACCAATAATTTAATTGCTTATAACAGGCTTAAAGCAAAAGCAAGGCAAATTAGAAGGTAAGCAAAACACAATTTATGGATTGCTTTTGCATCAACCGTCTTTTGATGACCTCTTTCAAACGTCGCTTTTGCATCAACCGTCTTTCTATAGATGATCCGATACACGGATCATCTATAGAAAGGATACAGGTGCTAAATAGCAGATTTGTTTGGCTGCCCTCTCCGATACTTCACTTGAAAGGGAAAGACATGGCTACTCTTGAAGAAGTTGCCAATCATTATCATCATTAGCCATATGGTGCAAGGAAGCCTGAAGTATTTGCTGCACCAGCCAAAAAAAAAAAATTCTGAGTTACCCTGAGAGAGAGTCAGAAGTAGAAGGGAATCAACAAGAAAGAGAAGAATGATGATAACAAACTCAGGACCCTGGGTGTGCCAAGCCCATACTCACCAGATGTGAGCCCCTGAGGTAATTCACTAGAAGAATCTTTTGCCATCATCTCTGCTTCTGCTCCTATGTATCCTCCTTCCAGAGCATTAAAGATGGTTCAGAATGGTATAAAATTAACTTCTTAATGCACTGCTCCCTTCCATACAACCAACTCTTTACATTAATAGAACTGAAAAAATCATTAAATACATCTCCCAACAGTGCTTCAGGCCCAGATGGTGTTCATTATGTTATGCTGAAGAATTTACATGGAGGACATGAATTTACATGGTGTACCCTGTTGATTTGTCAGTTATGCCCCATAACACTCTGAAAATGTCTAAAGGCATTATCAGTGAATGGAACTTACTGTCTCTGAAGAAGAAATAGTATAACAACTTAGTGAACAAAAGGTGACACATGCTTGGAGAATAATGACCAAAAAAGATGGCAACTTATTACCAACCAGATCCATTATTTTGATGGCGAGCACTCTGAATCTTCCATCTTCTGTTAAAGCAGGTTACTTAAACTGAAAGATTCAACCTTACATCCCAAATCCCATTCGCTGCTGTAAGTTCCAGAAGTACGGCCATGCATAGACGGCATGCTGAGGCAATGCTGTGTGTCCTATTTGTAGCTCCAAAGAGACTGTACAGCTTCTTCTCCAACTTACCCAAACTGTAAAGGAAGTCATCCTCCATTTTCTAAAGCATGTGACCTTTGGAAAACAGGAAAAAAAAAATCCAGAAATATAAAGTGGAGCATGAAGTCCCATATCCTGAAGCAAGAAAGCAAGTGCTGTTAACCATGCCCAGCTGATCATATGAATTGATCACCAGAAGTAGCCACTCAATTGCAACACAAACATGTGTCTCCATAGAACCGAGGAGTTATTTTTCCACCATGGCCAAAACTGCTCTAAGATCCAAAAAGAAACTTACAGCCAATGAGACCAGAAATATGCCGATCAGTATCCCAACTGATGCTATCTCAACATTGCCTAAAACAGCAAAATCAGCAATTGTTGAAGACTATAAAAAAGTGAAACCATGCAATAGCAAAATGGAAATTGATGTTCAACCAGAGGATGACAACTCAGTATTAGAATTACATGCTAATGATACCATAGAAATAGGGAAAAAACCATGCTTGGAATCAGTTTCACAAATTTCCAACTACCGTCAACCTAATTGTTACAAAAAACTCAGAGCCAAAGCAAGAAAAATTAGGAAGAAAAGCAAAACGTGACTCCTGGATTAATTTCGCCTCAACCATTAACAAAAATACTGACGCTCGAATTATATGAATAAAAAATACAAACTCTCAATGGAAAAGTTATACCGCTGCAATCTCAAATAATAGTGGCGGACAAAAAAATTGCATCACTTGTGAATTTTGCAAATAATCTGTTTTGCGCTACATTGTGGGTTGCAGAAATGTTTGAAATGCATTTGTTAGATGGGATATATATCTCTGTGAATGAAATCCAATAATTGAATTCATTGGATGCCAAAATGGATGTCAGATGAACTGGTGAAACTAGTGGCAGAGAAGAAAAATGCATCGGATGCATATAAATTATCATGTGCCATAGAAGCCTCTGGTAGATATAAACTAGTAATCAAGTCACAAAGTAGGTCAGGCAAGCAAAGGTAGATTATGAGAAATCTTTCGCGAAGGATGCAAAGAAAATAGCAAAGACTACTTCTTACTTATGTAAACACTAAAAGGAAGGGGATGGAATCAAATTGGTCCACTCGATATCAATATTTTTGTGTTTTGTGCTACATTGTGGGTTGCAGAAATGTTCGAAATACATAGATGGGATATATATTTCTGTGAATGAAATCCAATAAAAAGACTCCACCTGATATACCTAATTGCCATAAATATCTTCCCAAAGGGTAAAATGTGTAATTAATGGAAATATGAAAAATCATGCAAATGGCAATCATGACAACCAAACATACATTTTATTGCATTTACGTGTAAAAACTGAAATGACAAGTTAACGTAATAGTATTATCTACTGTAAATCAGCAAAATAAGTCCTCAATATTTTGCTATTGAGCTGCAATTACAGCCCTGCAACGATCTGGCATAGAGTTAATCAACTTTTGGATATACGGTTGCCCAATTTTGTGGTACCACACCCTTACAATGCTCTCCTGTAGTTCAGTCTTACTTGTTGGCTTCTTCTGAGCAATTTTAGATTATTATTTTTATTATTATTAGCCATATGGTGTAAGGATAGACCCTTCTTTATCCTGAGGCTTATGCTGCACCAGCTAAAAAAATTCCCAAGTTACTCTGAGAGAGAGAGAGAGAGAGAAGTAGAAAGGAATCACTAAGAAAGAGAAGAATGATGATATCCAGCTCAGGACCCTGGGTATGCCAACCCACACTCACCAGATTTGAGCCCCTGGGGGGGGGAACCTTATATACCAGCAATTATTTTCAATAGGGTTCAAATCTGGTCTATTGCCAAGCCAGTCCAATACTGTAATGCCAGCATTTCTGAGGTATGACTGCACCTTAACTGCAGCTTGTTGTGGTAACTCTGCTTGTGCTCTGTGTGGTGCTAAAGACCACCAGATAGCATTCAATCAGGAAGATGTGACCCTTCTTTATCCAGAAAGTATTAGAAGGGTTGGCAGGATCACCAAAATCTGTAAAACGGTGTGTTATGGTGACTTTTTGGTCGAAGCTTCAAGTGGAAAAAAATCCTGAAATCTACATCCATAGGGGGATACCTATCACTGTAACTCCCACAAAACTCTGAATTCTTCACGAGGTGTTATATGAGAGGGGGACCTTCTTCATGTATCAGAAGAAGAAATCTGCTCTGAATTGAAAGACCAAAAGTGATAGCTGTCAAGAGAATATCGATATGAAAGGATGGGAATCTTATCCCTACCTGAGTTCTCATCCTAACATTCAATACCCCACAGCATCCAAGTTCCAGCAAGGCAGGCTGCTTAAACTGCCCAGTAAGGATTTACATTCCAAACCCACTGAGGTGTTTTAGATGCCAAAAAATACGACTATTCACAAATAGCTTGTCGTGGTAACTCTGCCTGTGCTTGATGTGGTGCTAAAGACCACGAGAGCAAGGAATGTTCAGCTTTAAAACCAATCTGTGTAAATTGCCAGAGCACCCTGCTTACTCTGGAGCATGCCAGCAGTGGAAAGATTAAAAAGATCCAAAAATTAAAAACAGAGCTGAGTATCTCCTACCCAGAGGCCAGAAAATGTATCCAACCAATAAATAGTGGGAAATCTTCATATGCCCAGAAGGTTTCTGTGAATTGCACTATCGGTACACAAACCGAGATGACTATATCATCACGAGAGTCATTCACTCTGATTGCTTGCTATTTATTGCATTCACAAAATCCCACTCAAAAAACACAGTCAGCTGACGCTCCTATATCCTTACTTCCTAGTGCTCCACCACCACTACCAAAACCAAATGGTAAAGAAAAGCCAAAAAAAAGATCAGAAGAGCCACCCATAATACTAGAAACAATGAATGTAGAGGATAAGGAGGTACTGGATGAATCAGTCTCGGAACTCTTTGTGGAGGAAATGGACACGGGTCAGTATCCAGACTTCCCCAAAAAAGATAAATCGAAGACACAAAAGTAAGTCCTCAGCACCTTGGAACTGATGGACCCACCTAGCCAAAATAATAGCTAAATTCCTACTATAGGATTGTTGTGGATTCCAGCAAAATACTGATGACATCAAGGCCCTCCTGCAAGAGCATGAGCCAGTTTGCTTTTGCTTGCAGGAGACTTTACCTAACGGCAAATGAAGACCCCCCCACCATGCGAAACATCATGATTTTTCGTAAGGATAGAATTGTGGATTGTCCTGCTCATAGAGGAGTGGCTATCCTTGTAGGCAACCAGATCCCAGTTCAGCCCTTGCTACTTACAACCAGCATAGAGGCTGTTGCAATTTGCAGTAGGTTTTTTGCTAACCATCAGCTCTATCTGTTTGCCTCCTGGGATTGACATTTCCCAGAAAGATCCTGATGATCTTATAATGCAGCTGCCTTCCCCCTTTTTTACTTCTTGGGGATTTTAATGGACATAACACCCTATGGGGTAGTGCTTGCATCAGTGGAAGGGGACAAGTTATAGAGCATATGCTAAATGACAATGACCTCCCCACTTCTAAATGTGGGATCAAACACTTTCTTCCACATGCCTACCCTTATGATTTATGTCATTGATCTTTCTATCTGCTTCCCTTCTCTCACTTGGGAAGTGGAGGAGAACCCATGTGGAAGTGATCACTTCCCTGTGATAACCTGCTTACGCAGTGGGAGACCGTCTTCCTTTTAGGTTACCATGGTGGAAGTTTGATCAGGCTGACTGGAATGCCTTTCAACATCAGGGAAAATTTTGAAATCACTGCAGTGTCAGGAACCTATCAATGATGCAGTCACGTACATTACAGAAAATATCATCCATGCAGCCGAAATTGCAATTCCAAAAACATCTGCCAGGTTTCCAACTTTTCCCAAACCTTGGTGGAATTCACAGTGCACGGCAGCAAAAAAGGCTTAAAATAAAGCCTAGGGGATATTCCGCCGATATCCTACCATGGCCAGCCTTATAGCTTTTAAACGTGCATGAGCCAAAGCATGCTACACTCCCCGTCAGAGTCAGAAGCAATCATGGATCCATTTTGTCATCTATTACCCAGTCTACCAGCGCTAAGGTGGTTTGGGATAAAATCTGGAAAATTAAGGGAAAATATACATCTCACCCCCTCTAGACTATAATGGATGCACTATTGCAGAGCCAACTGCAATAGCCAATGCTCTTGGGGAAACATTTTCAAACATCTCAATTCCGGGGAACAGGATAGATTCCAATCCTGTTCCCCAGAATTTCTGGTCCTGAGAAATAAACATAAAAGTGAAAAAGAGGCACTAAATTTCACACTATAAAGGGCCTTTGTCACAACGAGCCATTCACAATGCAGGAATTAAAAAAGAGATCTCTCCCTTTCTAAAGCAAATGCTATTGGACCGGATGTCATCCATTAGAAATGATTAAGCACCTTTCACCAACATCTGTGGATCACCTGCTCTTTTTATATAACAAAATCTTTACTGAAGAGCAGTTTCTGGACACCTGGCCCATGGCAATTGTTTTTGCCTTTGCGAAGCTAGGAAGGTATCCTAAAATCTTTACTAATTATCATCCTATCGCTCTGACTAGCAGTCTGTGCAAAATCCTGGAGAGAATGGTTAATTGTCATTTAATATGGAATTTAGAATCAAATCACCTTCTGTCCAACATTCAGTGCAGCTTCTGAAGAAACTGGTACACTCTGCACCATCTTATTAGACTGGAAACATCTATCCGGGATGTTTTCCTAAAACGTGAACATCTTGTGTGTGTGTGTATTCTTTGACATGGAGAAAGTGTATGACACAACTTGGAGATTTGGCATCTTAAAAGATTTGCATGACCTCGGTCTTAGAGGGCATCTCCCCATTTTTATTGAAAACTTTCTTGCCAAGCAGTCCTTCCAAGTTCATGTAGGATCCTCACTCTATTGTCCATTTTGCCAAGCGGAGGGAGTACCGCAAGAATCAGTATTAAGTGTCATGCTTTTTGCCATCAAAGTAAATTCCATCACAGAACAACTTCCTCCAACTGTAAACAGCTCCCTCTTTGTTGTTGATTTTAGCATATTTTCTTGGTCATGCAACATGAGGGTTATTGAAAGACAATTGCAACAAGACATAAATCACCTTAATTCCTGGGCAGTTGCTAATAGATTCAGGTTCTTGCTGCAGAAGGCCGTTTGCATACACCTTTGTCGTAAGTCTAATCTTCATTCTGAACCTGAATTAAGGTTTGGACAAAATACTATTCCAGTAGTGTCAGACACAAAATTCTTGGGACTCGTTTTCGATAAAACGTTGACCTTTCTGGAACTATGATCCAAAATAGATTACGTGTTTGTGGTATACAGTTGTATTCAGCCGGGGACAGTGTACTCCGATTGCTGGATCCTGTCCATCATCAGGCTCTCCGTATTGCTACTGGAGCATATCGAAAGTCTCCTGTCCAGAGCCTATACATTGAACCACATGAACCACCATTATCACTTTGACATAAGCAGTTGTGAAAGACTTTGGGAAATATGTTCATTCAGGAACTTAAATTAATAAGTATAAGAGCAGAGAGGCTCAGAAACTGAATGCTGTTGAAACACAGGATATTGGTGGTAGCATTTAACATTTCACCCAACACCATTATATTTTATATGCTGCAATTTTCATATACAGGTGACCCCCGATGAGAGTGGGGATTATGTTCTGATAAACCTCTGCACACAGCGATTCCGCGTTCAGCGGGGTACTGTTGTTATGGAAAAACAGGGGTTAGGTTCTGAATCTTTTTGTAGGAAATTAAAACCATAATCTGTATTACAAATGGTACAATTTATTTTTAAAAGAAATCAACAATTTAACTTTAATTAAAAACGTATTCCATAGAAGTAATATTTTTCTATGCTAATTTTTGCTGGAATGGGGATTTCAAAAATGAACAGCAAGACTGACCTCCTCCATAATTTCTCATCTTCCGTTCCATTGATCCAATGGAGTGACAGCGAGTTCGTGCCCCTAATGTAAATGCTTTTGAAGTTGACTTACTTACAAAATCCGTAATTTTTGTCTGTCACTGTTTTGTCACGATCTTTCTCATGTCAACATAAGAAACCATAATATTATCAGTGCCTCTCTTAATTTTCATACTTCTATGAAAGTCAGGATCTTCCTGCATAATCATCTCCTTCAAGAACTTGGCTGCTTTTAGAATCTCTGATATACCCTTGTTTGTTAGTTCAGGTTTCTTCTGCTCTTCATTTTCTTCTTTTTCACAAACATCTTTATTGGAATCCAATAGTTCTTCTAACTCCTCAGTTTTTAATTCCTCCTGATGAGAATGAATATATTCTAAAATTTCTTCCTGCCCTATATCACTAAATCCCTCACCTCCAATGTTTGAAAGTTTAATAATTTTCTCAACTTCTGTCTGAATAATATTGGTCTTGAGAGTCACTTCCTGTTTCAGGGAGTAGATTCTTACAATAGTTCTTCAAAGTTGACTTCTTCATTTCAGTCCATGACTTTTCAATTATTTCAATGCCTATTAGTATTCTGAATTCAGCCCAACATTGGTGCATGTTTTTATCTGGAAATTTTTCAATTTTATCAACAAGATTTGACAAGCTTTTCCTCACATAAGATTTAAAAATCGAAATGATCCCTTGGTCCAGGGGCTGTAAAATTGATGTTGTGTTCAAAGGAAGAAACACAAGTTTTACATTTGGATTGCAATTGAGAGGTGACACTGGATGACTTGGAGCATTGTCTAAGATAAGGAGCAACTTGAATGATAAATTCTTATTTTTCAGATATCCTTCAACTTCAGGTATAAAACAGTGCGCTAACCAGTTACTAAACAGTGAGCCAGTCACCCATGCTTTTCTAAAGGCTTGCATTTATAATCAACAGAAGTTTTACTACAAAATAGGAGAGTTCTTCTGTACTTTGACACTTTGAATCCAGGATGGATGGTTTCGATTTTATTTGCACAAAAGCGACTAAGGCTACAGTGCGCCATGATTACACCATAAAAATACAAATGAATAAAAGATATATTGTAACCTTTCAGAACAGTTACAACTCAAAAACGGTAAATACATAAAACAGAGTAAAACACAGTGACTAAAAATAAATGCTCAATACTATATATATATCAGTAAATATTAATAGTTTGTAAAATTAAAAATATCTGACACATGGTCATTACTGATAAAATCTGACTGAGTGTACAAGGCTCAGTCAGATGGGTAAAAGAGGTAAAGTGTGTATCATTAAAATCTGGGCATTCTATTAAAATATGTTTTATGGATAAAACTGTGTCATAGGACTCACACACAGGAGGGTCATCAGCCCTCAGCAAATACTGATGTATCAGATGATTCTGTCCTTTGCAGGTCTGGGCAAGAACAAGTTCCTCTTTTTGATTCCTGCGCAGACTGGACTGTCATGGTTCAATTACAGGCTTTATTTGATGTAATTTGTTTGTAGTCTTCTCTCTATTCCATGAATCCTGCCACTGGGAGTGAATCTTTTCACGTATTATTTGCCTATAGTCTGTATAGGAGACTGACAGGCAACAATTATTAGAGGAATTGCTGATTTGACTGCAGTGTCAGCCAAATCAACTGACAATTCCAATGTGGCTGGGAATCCAGCAGAAGCAGATGTCTAATCCCAATGTGGGATTAGACATCCGCTCATGTCATGTTCATGGAGAGAATTGATCTTCTGCTGAATTTGAGACAGAATTGGGTGAGGGTTGTATCTCACCTACAATAAAGCCTGAACAACACTCAAAGAATCAGTATATAGAATGAATTGGTACTGACATTTATTAATGTGATTCAAGGCTAACTGTAAAGTGTGCATCTCTACAGCAAATATGCTTCATTCAGGGAGAATCTGCCCTGATATGGTAGTGTCGGAAAAGCAGCAGCGGATCCTACATACGATTCTGACTTCAAGCTGTTTGTGTAAACTTCCGCAAAGTCAGAATGTTCAGCTCGGTGTGCTGAATAGAGCTACAGATGATGGAGTGTCTGACTTTCCCCAGTTTTTAAAGGAAAAGGCACATGTTGGAACATGAGCATGCCAGGGTGGAATGGGCTGCTGGTGTTTTGGGTAACCTTGTCTACCTTGATTTCAAGTTCTCTGAGTAGCTCTTGGACATGAATACCGAAAGGACAATTGGCAGTCTGAAGGGCATTGTATAAACTTTCTCATCGTGGCTCAAAAATAGATGACCATGTTGGATAATCTGGCAGGGATTTCAGTTTTAAAGCCTATTTTACCCTGCAAACCTTCATATCATCTGAAAACTTGGATATTAACCCTGATACACCTTCATCAATATCATTGGTAACATCATCAGTTGATCCCACTGATTAGAAATTAAAAACTCTCTTTGAGGCCACTGTAGTCACCTTTACGAAAGAAAAACCCTTCCCCTTACCTCTGATGGTAATTACATCTTTACGTAAATCCCACATCAGTACATTGTGATCACTGCTGCCTAGTGGTTCGTTTATCTGCAGATTCTTAACGTATAAGAATCACTGCTGATAATCAGATCAAGAGTATTACTTCCTGTGGGGTGCCTCTGTGGGCAGGAGCAGCAGTGCGTAGCACACGCTTCTTGATTAGACCGGGATTCGAGCCCGTGACCACCAAATACGGAGGATGCAGAAAGGTCAGGGAATGACCACTGCATATCCCCGGAGCTATATGGCCTTAGTTGCTAATGCTCCTAAAAACCAAATAACAAACAAAGAAACAATTTCCTGTGGTTGCCTCTCAAACATGTTGCTGTAGAAAACAGTCATCCAATAAATCCACAAAAGTCTTGCTAGTGTGCGAGTGACCAAACCGCAAGTTCCAGGCAATATCTGGAAAGTTAAAATCCCCCATTATAAGACATTCTGATTTACTGACCCACTCTATTTCTCTGCACAGTTGCTCATTATACTCATCAGATTCATTAGGCCTATAAAACACACCTACTCTCATTTTCCCTTTCCCAGTTGTTGTTTGTTATTTGGTTTTTAAGAGCATTAGCAACTAAGGCCATATTGCTCTGGGGATATGCTGTGGTCATTCCCTGACCTTCCCACATCCTCTGTATTTGGTGGTCATGGGCTCGAACCCCGGTTTAATCAAGAAGCATATGCTACGCACTGCTGCTCCTGCCCACCTGGCTACGGAGGCACCCCCTTTCCCAGTGCTTATGTCACACCACACTGACTTAAAATTGCATTGTCCACCAATGTCAGTTGAATTCACTTCCTTAAATTTTATGTGTTTCTTAACTAACAGCATAACCCCTACTCCCTTCCTGTCCGCTTCTTGATTAGACCGGGGTTCGAGCCCGTCACCACCAAATACGGAGGATGCGGAAAGGTCAGGGAATGACCACCGCATATCCCGGAGCAATATGGCCTTAGTTGCTAATGCTCCTAAAAACCAAATAACAACAACAACACCCTTCCTGTCCTGTTTATCCTTTCTGTACACATTGTACTTCCCAAATTCCAATTCTGCATTCCTTATATCTGTGCAACCCCATGTCTCTGCTATCCCAACAGTATCCACTTCTGATATCTTGACCAGCACTTCAAATTCATCAAATTTATTTACTATACTCCTAGCATTGGTCTACATGCAAGTATACATACAGCTATTCTTACTCTTAGTTACCCTAATGCAACCGTGTATTTACTTGTTCCATGATGACTCCCAACAGCCCTGAAATCCCCAGTACCTCGCTTTCCAGGCTGCCACTCAATCCAATAGAATCAGTGCAAGAATCACTTTCACCTCTGCCTGTGGCTACTGTTAATCTATCAGTCACCCATAGGCCAATCAAGATATCACCCATCTTGACTGGCCTCCAAATTCACCTGACCTCAATCCATTTGAACACCTGTGGGAAGTGTGGCATATGGACACGCAGCCACCATCTGTTGTGACACAGCCTTGCAGGCAGCATGGCTGCAAATCCCTGTGGATGTCTTCAGACATCTAGTGGAGTGAATACCTATTCAAATAGTGGCTGTTATCTGGACAAGCAGTAGCCCAACATGGTATGAGATATGTGGTCATAATTCAGTGATTTATCATTAGGATTCTTTTAATTTATGTAAAAAAAAATGTAATATTAAGTGACAGAAAAGGTGTGTATTCTGCCTTATAATATTAATTATACTAATAATAATATGCCTTATAATATTAATTATACTAATAATAATATGCCTTATAATATTGATTTGCCTTGTAATATTAAGTGACAGAAAAGGTGCATATTGCTATCTGACTTATTTAAAAAAAAACACAAAATTTAATTTTATGTTGTTTTTTTTTGTGTTTAAGTAATTTTAAGCTGTTTATAAAAATATTTTTGTAATTGTTATTATTACATTGTGATTACTGTATATTTTTAGCTTGGAGAATATTTTGGTGCAGCTGTATTAGGAATAAACCTCAACAATGATAACTACACAGATCTCCTTGTAGGTGCCCCACTCTTCTCTAATTTACCTTCTGGAAGTGATGAAGGAAAAGTTTATGTTTACCTAAGTAATGGAATAGTATGTATTATATCATATTTTCAGCATTTATGTAAATTTTAAATTAAAATATTTAACTTGCACAGTCTATATTTAGAGTAATTTAAATTTTATGTAATATAAATGAACTATAAGTTGCTTTAACTAGAAAACCACTACTAATTATTAAGCAGAATTCTTCATTTAGCATTAGTAGAGGCATATGATGCAAGAAAGCAAGCATAGAATCAGCAAAAAAAAAAGAAAAAAAAAGAAAAAAAAAAGAAACAACCCTTCCCACTTCACCCATCCATAATTCGCTCCAAATGTTTGTCTACTTCTGCTTTGAATTTATCTTCCAATGGCAGATGGAAGCTTGTTCCAGAAATCAACCACCCACTGGCTAAAGACAAATTTCCCCACATCTATTTCATTTTGAATTTATGCCCCCTCAGGTGTGTAATCTGAGCAAGAGGAAGATTCCCACCAGCATTGAGCTTGCTTAAACCATTCAAGGCCTTATACACCTCAATCACATCACTTCGCAGGTATTGTAATTTGCATAACTTAAGCCTTTCTTCATAAGAGCAACTCTTGGTTCCGTTCAATAATCTTGTTGCCATTCTTTGTACTCTTTCCAGCAGCTCTACATACTTACTAAAATAAGGCCTCCTGACCTGTATACAGTACTCAAGGTGTGGCCTGACCATTGCCTTACACAAGGAGATAATCACCTCCTTATCCCTACTAGAAAAATTCCTGTATATCATTGATAAGACACCATGAGCTACTCTCTTGCAGACTGTTTCCACTGCTTAGAAAATTTCATATTTGACTACACAATTAATCCCAGGTCCTTTTCATTCTCTACCACCCTGAGTGTAGTACCACACAGTTGATACGTTACTCTAGGGTACTGCTACCCATATGCAGTACTTTATATTTGTCAATGTTAAACTTCAGCTGCCACCTCTCAGACCCATCTGCTCAACATTTCTAGATCCTGTTGCAGTAGCGCAGCGGTTCCCAGCCGGTGGTTTTCCAACCCCTGCGGGTTCACAAAGGTGTTCCAGGGGGTTCGCACTAAAAATTCTGTAATGGCGGCTGCTTCGATTTCATAGGTATATTATTCTAAACTACAAAATATAACTAATAATAAACAGTAAAGTAAAATAAAATGAAATAAAAAGTAAAGAATTGGCAAAGAAAGAAAGAAAGAAACCACGTCTCCCACAATTCCTTATAATTTCTTACTATCTTACAGTATATCATGTTGAATAAATGTTTTCCATACTGTTTCTTTTTTTTTTTTTTTTTTTTTTCATTCTCAATGATCATTGTTATGTATGGGTACTTTTTTTTTTTTTTTTTTAGAATCTATAGTACTGTACTTAGTAATGTGCATGGTTTGAAGGTTGAAAAGATAAAAGAGGATACTTGTTGCCATTAGACTTGAACTTCTGTAAATTGTAATTTTCAGGAAATACATATGAAGGAAGGTTGCTCCAGAAAACAGAATTTGAATGAATAAATGAAGAAGAAAAGTTGATTCTGTGAGTGGACTCACACTTGGACAGTAAAAGGATGTTGACTGGTTGTGGCACGTGTTCGGACTGCTCTGAAAGAGAGCGTGGGAATTATAGAAGCCAATTCAGAAGAACAGTGTCTGTTTAAGTATCTATAGAAAAGGCATGCAACAGAAACAAAGTCTATGAGACAGATAATGGAGAGAGACCCTGTTAGAGATGAGACAATAAACCTAACTGCCCTCTTTTGAATGAAATCTAGAAGCCTGAGAAAGGTTTTGGGTGGGGGTGCCCCAGATGTGGGAATGATATTCCATGGTAGGCCGGATTTACGATTTCTACAGAGTCAACTGTTTGGAAGAAAAGTAACACCAAGAGCGAAAGAGAAAACCCAGTTTTTTAGATGCAGAAGAAACAGTATTTGTAATGTACTTTATGCCAATAGAGATTATAAGTCATGTTAATCCCTAAGGTCTTGCACAGAAATTGTCATCGAAGACAAGCATAGGAGCAGAAGAATCCTTTTTGCGAGATATAAGACAGGACTGAACTTTAGAAGGATTGAAATTAAGTTGTCTTTGCCCCATTGGAGAATTACCTGGAGGTCAGCATTTAAGAATTTTGCAGTGGATATGCAAGAATACTGGATACTTAAAGCTGTTTGAGCAGGGCAAGGTTTCTCAAACTGGAAGGTAGAATGCAATGTGCTATCGTCAGAAAAACTGTTGATAGGACTTTTGGTCAATGGAAGAAGGTAATTAATATACAATAGGAAAAGAGTGGAACTGAACGTTGTGGAATACTAGCGTTACTGGAAAAATTAGAAGACAGAGAGCCATCACTCTCAGTGAGTAATCAGAGAGAAAACTGGATCATCATCATCATCATCATCAGCCATTTTCAATCCACTGCAGGATGAAGGCCTCTCCAGCAACTTTCCAGTTCCTTCTGTTTTGAGCACTGGACATCCATTTACTACCCACAAACTCATGAATTCATCTATCCATCTCCGCCTTTGTCTTCCAGGTTTTCTTCTAGCTCCTCTTGGGTACCATTCTGTTATTTTCTTAGTCCATCTGTCATCATGTCTTCGAGCTATGTGTCCTGCCCAAGACCATTTTAGTTCTTTAGTTTTGATAAGAATGTCCTTTACTTGAGTTTGTTGCCTAATCCATGTGTTTCTCTTCTTATCTAACAGTCTGATTCCCAATATGATTCGTTCCATTCTTCGCTGTGTAGTTCTCAGCTTCTCTTCCATTCTTTTGGTGAGTGCCCAAGTTTCACTTCCATAAGTCATGGTGGGGAGTATACATTGGTTCATTATTTTACGTTTCAGACAAACTGGGATATTGCTCTTCAGTATGTGACTATATTTCCTGAATGCTATCCATCCAAAATTTATTCTTCTCTTGACTTCCAGCCATTTATCATTATTACAGCTAATAACTTGTCCCAGATAAGTATATGACTCCACCTTTTCAATTACTGCTCCTTCAATCATTATTTCCCTTTCTGTGGCATACTTGTTCATCATTACTTTTGTTTTAGCCATATTCATCTTTAGTCCAAAATCCTTACTAGCTGTGCATAACTGATTAAGATTTTCCTCTAATTCTTTGGGATCATGGCTTATGACCACAATGTCGTCTGCAAATCGTAAATGGTTTAGGTACTCTCCGTTCACATTGACTCCTTTCTGCGACCAGTCTAATCTTCTGAAAGCTTCCTCAAGGGCAGCAGTAAACAGCTTCGGAGATATTGTGTCTCCTTGTCGAACTCCTTTCTCAATTTTAAATTTCCTACTGTCTTTGTCTATTCTAATAAAGGAGGTAGCACTCTCGTATATTTTCTTCAAAATCATAATATATGGGGTATCAATGCCTTGTCTTTCCAGTGCCCGAAACATTGCCTTATGCTGTATGGAGTCAAATGCCTTTTCATAATCCACAAATGCCAGGCATAATGGTGTTTTATATTCATTTGCTTTCTCCATTAGCTGTGATATTACGTGAAGGTGATCCATAGTTGAGAATCCTGTCCTAAAGCCAGCTTGCTCTTTCGGTTGATTCTCATCAAGTATTCTTTCTAATCTGTTAGTAATGACCCTTGTGAACAACTTGTAGATGTGGGATAACAAGCTAATTGGTCTATAATTTCCAATTTCTGATTTATCTCCTTTCTTATGCAGCAAAACTATGATTGCATTATTCCACTGCTTAGGCGTCACACCTTTTCTAATGCACTTTGTGAAGAGCCTTGCCAGTTTTTGTGTTATGTCTCTTCCTCCCAATTTTAACAACTCTACAGTAACTTCATCTTTCCCCGGGGCTTTCTGATTCTTCATTTTCTTCAATGCATGTTCTACCTCATCAGGAAGAATATTGGGTATGTCGTATGTGTTGCTACTTTGCAATCCATCTTCCCCACTGCTGGCATCATTCCCCTTCTCCTTGTATAATTCTCTATAGTAGTCTTCTGCTATTTGAATTATGCCTTCTCTGCTGTTTATAAGTACACCATCGCTATTCTTCAGTTTCAGTATCATTTGTCTTTCTGTATTACTGCTCATGGCTGCTGATTTAAATCCTTTGTTTTCCCTTAATGCTTGTTCTACTTTTCTTGTGTTAAATCTTCTTATGTCCTCTCTGAGTCTCTTTCTAATGGCTTTGCATAACTCAGTATACTCAATTTTCTCCCTGTCAGTGTTTTTCTTGCTTTTCATTTGTCGTCTTCGGTTCATCATGACAAGTGTTTCTTGACTAATTTTTTCTTCTTTGGATTTCTTTTTCCCTATAGGTTTCTTGGGCTTTATCACTTTCAAAAAGTTGTAATATTCCTCGTCGATATCTTGGTCCTCAGCAGTCTGCAGAAGCTCATACTTGTTCTTAAGTTCCAGTACATACTGCTTTTTCTCCTCTTCTGTTATCTCAAAGACCTTTGTATTATTTACTCGAGTCAGTTTTTTCCTTTCCTTTCCTACATCTATATCAAGTGTACATCTTACCATTCTGTGATCACTTCCAACATTTACCTTATTCAGGACGGTAACATCATTCACAATATATCTTCTGTTAGTGAGGATGAAGTCGATTTCATTAGTAGTTAATCCATTTGGACTCTTCCATGTCCACTTTCTGTTCACCCGTTTCTTGAAAAAAGTGTTCATTACTGACAGTCCTTGAGATTCTGCAAATTCCACAAGTCTTTCACCTCTTTCATTTCTTTCACCAATTCCAAAATTTCCTATAGTTCCCCTTTCTGCGCTGTTTTGTCTTTTTCCAACCTTAGCATTGAAGTCCCCCATAATAATAGTGTAGTGAGTTTTCTGCTCATCTAGAAGACTCTCAATTTTGGTGTACATTTCTTCAACCTCTTCATCATCATGGCTCGATGTTGGTGCATAAATCATTATAATCTTTAGCTTGTATCTCTTAGAAATCTTGAGTATTAGTCTTGACACTCTTGGTGATGTACTTTTGAATTCCAAAATGTTGTTTTTAAAATCTTTATGGACTAGAAACCCAACTCCACCTTCACTCCTTTCACTGTTTCCATTGGTGTACAGCAGATTTCCACTTGATAAACTTATAAGTGATTCATTTCTTCTTCTTGTTTCAGCCAAACCAATGATATTCCAATTCACATTTTCTAATTCCTTTTCCAGCTCTAATATCCTGTCTTCACCGATGAGTGTTCTTACGTTATAACAGGCCAAGTTCAGTTTCCGTGCATGGCAGCCTGGTCGTACCCAGAGATTCTTAGCACCCTCTGCTTCCACTCTAATCCTCTCGCTGCCGTAAGAGGGAGAGTGAAAGCTGCTGGGGACTGAGGGCCATTTGTTTCGTCGTGCTTTCATATTGCTGGAGGGTTTGGTCTTTTCCTCTTCACGCTGACCAGGCGTCTTGAAGAGAACCACTCTACATGTTCGTTGCCACCTAAGTGACGTAACAGGGCTTACCATCGAGAAGGTGTGCATGAGTGGATTTTAGGGAGGCAGGCCAACCGGACTTCTCCTAAATCTTCTGTAATAGAGAGATATTGGATCCATCAGTGTTTTAGGCTGAGTGTCTGATAACACACAGGATACCTGTTCCCCTCTAAGCCCCGAAAACTGGATATTCAATTACAAAGAACAACTGGCAAACCATAGGATGGAAGATTATTTAGAAGACCTTTATGCCAAACACGATCGAAAGCCGTTGAAATGTCAAGAGCAATGGCTTCAGTTTCACCAAACGTTTTCACTGAATTTGTCCATAGATGGGTAATATAAGGTAGAATATCACCAGTGGATCGACACTGATGGAATTCATACTGGCGATCGTTGATCAGATGAAAGATTTCCAGGTAGTTTAAGAGTTGGTGGTTAATTGATTTCTTCATTACTTTGGAAAGAGCAGAAGTAATCGCAATGGGACGATAATCGGATGGAAGAGATTTGTCACCCATTTTTAGGAACTGGCAGGATATCAGCAAATTTCCAAACAGAAGGAAAAACACCTTTGGAAGAAA